>NW_006408593.1:13119798-13136003 GCF_000296735.1 Chrysochloris asiatica | reverse complement strand
CAGTTGGCCCAGGATCGGGTAGTGTTTCATTCTGCTGTGTGTAAGTTCGCTATGAGTAGATACTGACTCGATGGCACCTAACAACAACAACATACACATGGAATATACAGAAATCAAATTTACTACATTTTTAGGAAGACAGTAGGAAGCTCCATGTCATCGAACAAAACAAGGCCAGGGGCAGACTGTGGAACCATCAATTGCTCATATGCAAGTTCAGGCTGAAGCTGAAGAAAGTTAAAACAAGTCCATGAGAACCAAAATATGATCTTGAACATATCCCGCTTGAATGAAGAAATCATTTTAGGAACAAATTTGATGAATTAAACACTAATAACTGAAGATCAGAGGTGTTGTGGAAGGTCATCAAGAACATCTTACAGAAAGAAAGCAAAAGGTCATTTAGAAGACAAGAAAGAAGGAAAAAAACAAAACGGATGTCAGAAGAGACTCTGAAACTTGCTCTTCAGCTTAGAGATGCTACAGCAAATGGAAGAAATGAGGAGGTAAAAGAACTGAATAGAACATTTCAAAGTGCAGCTCAAGAAGACAAAACATTATAACAAAATGTAGAAAGACCTGAAGTTAGAAAACCAGAATGGAAGAATACTTTCAGCATTTCTCAAGCTGAAAGAAGTGAAGAAAAAATTCACACCTCGACTTGCAATATTTAAGGATTCTCTGGGCAAAATATTAAATGACGCAGAAGGCATCACAAGAAGATGGAAGGAATACAGAGTGTCACTGTACCATAAAGAAATCGTCGATGTTCAACTATTTCAAGAGGTAACACATGATCAAGAGCCAATGGTACTGAAGGAATACAAATTGAAATCTTCCAACAAACTGATGCAGCACTGGAGGCACTCACTCATTTATGCCAAGACATTTGGAAGACAGCTTCCTATCCAACTTATTGGAAGAGAGCCATATAGATCTCAAAGAGAGTTGACTTAACAGAATGCAGAATTCATCAGACATTATTGTTATTATCACATGCAAGTAAAATTTTGCTGAAGATAGTTCAAAAACAGCTACAGCAGTACATCAACAGGAAACTGCCAGAGGTTCAAGCTGAATTGAGATGAGGACATGGAATGAGGGATATCACTGCTGGTGTCAGATAGATCTTGGTTGAAAGCAGAGAATACTGGTTTATTTGTGCTCTATTGACTATATACAAGTTTTTAACCATGTGGATCATGACAAGCTATGAATAACATTGCAAAGAATGGGTATTCCAGAATGCTTAATTGTGTTCATGAGGAACCTATACATAGACAAAGAGACAGTCATTCAAACAGAACAAGAGGACACTGAATAGTTAAAATCATGAAAGGTTTGCATCAGGGTTGTATTCTTTCACCATACTCATTCAACATATATGCTGAGCAGATAATCTGAGAAACTGGGTTATATGAAGAAGAACGAGGCATCAGGATTAGAGGAAGACTCATTAACAACCTGTGATGTGCAGATGATGCAACCTTGCTCGCTTAAAGCTAAGAGGACTTCATACACTTACTAATGAAGATCAAAGACCACAGTCTTTGGTATGGATTGCATCTCAGTGTAAAGAAAACAAAAATCCTCAGAACTGGACCAATAAATGATATCATGATAAATGTAGGAAAGATTGAAGTTGTGAAAAACTTCATTTTACTCTTTAAACCTTCATGGAAGCAGTCAAGAAATCAAATGACATATTGCATTAAGAAAATCTGCTGCACAAGACCTCTTTAAAACGTTCAGAGGAAGATATCAGTTTGAAGACTAAGGTGAGCCAGGCCCAAGTCATAGTATTTTCAATAGCCTTATATGCACGTGAAAGTTGGACAATGAATAAGGAAGAACTGATGCATCTGAGCTATGGTGTTGGAGAAGAATATTGAAAGTACCATGGACTGCCAGAAGAACAAACCAATCTGTGTTGGAAGAAGTACAGCCAGAATGCTCTTTATTATCCAGGATGATCAAACGTCATCTCTCATACTTTGAGCATATTATCTGGAGGGATTAGTCCCTGGAGAAGGACATCATGCTTGGTAAAGTGGAGGGTCAGCAAATAAAGAGGAAGACCCCCAATGAGCTGGATTGGCACAATGCAGCAGCATTGGGCTCAGGCATAACAATGATTGTGAGAATGGCCCAGGACTGAGCCATGATTTGTTCTGTTGTGCATAGAGCCCCTGTGAATCAGAACTGACTTGACAACACCTCACAACAACTCCAATGACATAGTGGAGGTAAGCGGCTGAACACAAACCCACCACCATCACACAGATCTGGACTCATTTGGACCCTACAGGACAGAATATCTCCTTAGCGTTTCTGAGGCTGTAAATCCTTATAGGAGCACACAGCCTTACCTGGTATGGTGCTGTAGGACCATCGGATAAGCACTGGATTGCTAGCCACAAGGTCAGCAGTTCAAGCTGACCAGCTGCTCCTTGAAAACGCTATACAGGGTCACTACGAGTTGGAACCGACTTGACGGCACTTAATAACGTTTCTATAAAGTCTGACCTGGGTGTGAGGTACCCAGCCTACAATATTTTGGACAAAGGTGCTTCATTGGTATGAGAAGTGGTAGCAATGTTGGATTACTCAATAAGCAAGGTAAGCATGGACTTACTTAGTAATCTGTAGTGAACAATTTAATATTTTTCACCACATCAGAGCTTCGGCTTCTAGGCCTGTCTCTCTTCTAACCCTCCAGCACCTTCCTACCGAATCAAAGTCTCTTTTCAAATGTGCAAACCTTGAGAGGAACAAAAACCCAGTAAGCACAGGTAAGCAGGGCTTACCATGAACAGTGTCACATGGACCTTGTGCTCACATGAACTCTATGTGAAACTGTTCACTATAGATTACTATGTAAGTAAATGTAAGCCCATGCTTACCTTCTTATTGAGTAATCTAGCATTGGTAGTAGAGCAAGTAACAGTGCACAGACCTTACTATTTTGTCATCGAGCACTGCACCAGCCTGCCTTCTTTTAGTTGTCTGCACACAAGTCTGGCATGACGGGAAGCCAGGCGTATAGGTCCAAGATACACAGTCAAGGCAATCCAAGGATTCTTGATGCACAGAAGCAGTACTTAGGGAGAAATGAGCTAGGACAAGGCTCTGTGGCCCAGCAGAAAACCCAAAGAGGCGATTCTCAACGCAGTTTATATGAGGTGGAGGAAGCACACTGCTACTTAAATGGTGTTTGGTTATTGCATGTACTAAGGCCAAAAGATCTTAGAACATCCCAGCAGCAGCGGCAATTTGCAAGTATTTTAGATACCAAAGTATTTCAAATATGGAAGAATATGCTAATGAGAAAGTAAGAGCAAGCAACCCCAAAGCCATCCTAATTGGGAGGCGGATGAGTAAGAAAAGGGAATCCAGAGGGCATGGCCACATTTGGGAATGAAGATGATGATCATAGGCACTTGGTTTCTTTGGACCTAAGTTAGCCCAAGCCACAAGAATCCAGCTCTCTTGCCCCTGCTAGTTTGCTTGATGTTTTTCCAAGACAAAAAGAAACCCCAAGTCCCTAAGGGCAGGCCTGAGTTCCTACTGCTTTTTCATCATAGCCCAATTCAAGGTGGGGGCAAAGATTTAGGCTAACCACACTGCCAAAGTCAAGGACACCAAAGGAACAGACTTAGCGTCAATGTAGGTCAAAGGATCAAGGTGGCTTTTGTGGCCTTCATCTTGACCACAGTGGGGTATGTACTTTCCCTCTCCTTACCCGCCTGACCTTGGGCACATCCTGGCAGGAGGTTTTGTTCTTCAATTACTTATCATCTCAGGGATTTGGGGTGAAGGATAGAGAGGTGATGGGAAGGGCAGAAAAAAGCTACTCCATCTAATGTGTTCTCACTCCAGATGTTCCCAGAGAGAGAGAGAAGAGTGATTTCTGGTTGGAAATAAAGAAAGTTCTGTCTTTGAATTGTCAGTGGTTTTCTGGGGCTAAACTTTGTAACCTGCGATATGCAAATGATACAACCTTGCTTGCTGAAAGTGAAGAGTACTTACAGTATTTACTGATGAAGCTCAAAGAGCACAGCCTTTGGTATAGATTACATCTCAATGTAAAGAAAACAAAAATCCTCATCACTGGACCAGTAAACAACATTCTTATCAACGGAGAAAAGATTGACATTGTCTAGGACTTCATTCTTCTTGGATCAACTATCAACACTCATGGAAGCAGCAGTAAAGAAATCAAATGACGTATTGCATTAGGCAAATCTGCTGCACAGGAACTTTTTAAAGTGTTGAAGAGCAAAGATGTCAGCTTGAGGACTAAGGTGTGCCTGATCCAAGCCATGGTATTTTCAGTAACCTCATATATATGCAAAAGCTGGACAGTGAATAAGGAAGACTGTAGAAGAATGGATGCTTTTGAGTTACGGTGTTGGAGGAGAATATTGAAAGTGCCATGGGCTGTCAAAAGAACCAATAGATCCATTTTGGAAGAAGTGCAGCCAGAGTGCTCCTTGGAGGCCAGGATAGCCAAACTTCATCTCTCATACTTTGGACATATTGTCAGGAGGGACCAGTCGCTGGAGAAAGATATCATGTTTGGTAAGGTGGAGGGTCAGAGAAAAAGAGGAAGACCCCAAGTGAGATGGATTGGCCAAGTGGCAGCATCGATGGACTCAAGTGTGGCAACAGTAGTGAGGTTGGCCCAGGATCGGGCAGTGTTTCGTTCTGCTGTGCATAAGGTCGCTATGAGTCGGTATCGACTCGGTGGCACCTAACAACAACAACAACAACAACAACATTCTTAGGAAGTCAAAGTGTTTCACAGGAACTCATACTTATTCCCGAATTACATTTCAAATACCCTTGGGAAAATAAATAGGGTGAAGAAAAATAAGTAACCTAGAGAGCGTTATATAGTTCCCACATTCACTTTAGAGACACACTGCTGGGAATCAAACTTGAGCTTTCTGGTGCACAGATTCTAGGTCCTCTTTGGGTTCTGGATATTATTCTAACTCATGTCCTTGGAATATTTGCTTCCTGAGAACAGATGTATTACTTTCAAAACTCACCCTATACTTCTGTAATGTAACAATGATTGTTGTTGCTGTTGTTAAGTGCCATCAAATCAATTTTGACTTGTAGAGAACCCATTTAGGATTTCTGAGGAGTGACTGGTGAGTCTGCACTGCTGACATTGCAGTTCAAACCAATCTTGCAGTCCAGCACATTAACCCACAGTGCTACACCATCCTATTGTAACAATTGGTGTTGCATGCTGTTGAATCGTTTCTGACCCATAGTGACCCTGTATAGTGTTTCCAAGGAATGACCGGTGAGCTTGAATGGCTGACCTTGCAGTTCAAATTGACTTAGCCCACAGTGCCATTGCAGGACTCCAAGCTGGTCCATCTTCAGGACAAAGGAAACCAAGGTCGAGGAAGTTGCTAATTGACTGAGGCACAGATTGTTGGCTGATAAAGCAACTACAGGAGCCCAGGTGACTGGGGTATGTATAAAGGGGATGAATTAGGGGTGGGGGAAGTGAACCCATTCAAGAAGTTGTTGTCATTAGGTGCCATCTAGTCGGTACCAACTCATAGCGACCTATGCACAGCAAAATGAAACACTGCCCGATCCTGGGCCAACCTCACTATTGTTGCCACGCTTGAGCCCATTGATGCTGCCACCTGGCCCATCCATCTCGCTTGGGGGTCTTCCTCTTTTTCTCTGACCCTCCACCTTACCAAACATGATATCTTTCTCCAGCAACTGGTCCCTCCTGACACTATTTCCAAAGTATGAGAGACGAAGTTTGGCCATCCTGACCTCCAAGGAGCACTCTGCCTGCACTTCTTCCAATACAGATCTGTGGGAGACCAAACTCCCTGTTTGGTGCACAGCATGTACTTGGGAGAACAGCAAGTGGAAAGACTTGTTTCAAAGGCAGAACACTAATGAGCAAATGGGAGCTGTCTTTTTCCTGCCCCACAAATTAAGGTTCCAATCTTGACTCTGCATTTTACCAGGTATATAACCATGGGCAAACTGCTCAATTTCTCTAAATCTCTGTTTCTTGTCTATAAAATGGTAATGATAACTACTTTTCAGGATTGAGGTCAAGATTAAAAGACAGGATGTCTAAAAAGTAGTTAGCACAATGCCTAGTACACACAGCTACACTGAACAACATAAGTTGGTTTTGTTTTAAAATTTGGGGGGCCAAAAGAGAGAGGAGACGAGACATGAGGAGGAAGGTCTTTTCAACTGTTTGGATGTTTAGACACCTAGAACTGTTCTGCTTGAAGATTCTCAGTCATGTTTCCTGAGCCAAACTCTTCTGCATCCACCCATCCACCACCAATGTATTCAATTGTACCATGTGCCCACTCTGGACCAGGCACAGAACTGCATCAGTGGACAAACCAGCAGTCTCCCTAGCTCCCGAGGCATACAATTGGGCATTGTTGTTGTTGTTACGTGCTGTGGAGTTGGCTCTGACCCACAGCAACCAAGTATAGGGTTTCCAAGGAGCTGCTAATGGGTTTGAAGCACCAATCTTGTGGTTAGCAGACCAGTGCTTATCCTACAGTACCACACCAGAACTCCCTAGCAACTCAGGCATCATTGTTGTTGTTAAGTGCTGGTGAATTGGTTCTGACTCATAGCGACCCTATAAAGGGTTTCCAAGGAGTGGCTGGTGGGTTTGAACCACCAACCTTGTAGTTAGCAGTCCAGCGCTGATCCTACAGTGCCACAATTGTACTCTGACTCAGCATTAGCTGACCATAGCTTCAGGCCCTTTGGCTCTGAGAAGTCCCCAAGATCACCTTCCAGGCATCCCATCAGGAGTAACACTCATGGTGGTGTACAGTCATCGAGCTCTGTGCTCAGCACTGAACTTGAATGACCTTATTCAACCTTCACAACAACCTTATAAAGTATATTCCAGTATCCCCAGCCCTGTTTTTCAGATGATGACATGGAGGCTGAAATAAGTGGGTGTGTGAAGACAGGAGAGTCCAGAGTAAGATCACAGGGTGGGCGAGAAGGAAAGGGCTTAATGAATAGCAATATCATCCATCTGTCCAACAGTAAGAGTTAAGACTCACTGAGCACTTACTATGAACCAGGATTTCACAGTTAACTCAGCTAGTTTTCACATTACTATCCCCATTTCACAGACACAAAAACTCAGATCACGCATGCTTTAGATTACAACTCCAATGCGAATCCAGCCAGTCTGGGCCCAAAGCTTACCCAACTACCACTGTTACAAGCACCATGCTTTGATGAACCATAATGTGTGAAGGCCGAAGAGCTTGTCCGCCATCCTCACCACTCCTGCAAACCAACAACAGGAATTTAATCGCTCCACGTGAACTGGATCAAGGAGGCAATTCCAGTGAATTGGGATTTTTCATGTAAGAAATTGTCAACAAGTACAGAAGATTGTACGCCAGAGCTAGTAGACTGTGTGGGGCTGGAGGGCTGACAGGAACACGTTCACCTGTCTTGGAACAACATCACCATTTCCCACAATCCTGCAGTCCCACACCCCATCCCCTCATAGGTGCCGCGGTGGGTGCCAACAGACACCTTCTCCAAAGGAATCTTCCCATAATTAGGCAAGCTTCAGTTAGCAGGTCCTGGACATTCAGGAGGGCTTTGGGACAAGAGCAAAGTCAGAACACTCCCACAAATTGGCGTGCCTCTTTCTGTGAGTGAACTTGAGTCTCTGACACTTATAACAGTGCCACCAACTGAGTGCCTGGCTTCTGCACCCTTGAAGTTCTCCTTTCCAGAGACAGCACAGCAGAGATTGTAGCTAACAGCCTGGGTCCAAATCCGAGTTTTGCTTTAAGGTCCAATTACTAAACCTTAAAGCTCTGTTTGCCTCAGTTCCCCCATCTATAAATCAGGATAATGATAATACCAACATCACAGGGTTGTTGTCAACTAATGTAAAGTGTCTGGCCATATGAAGTGTTCTGGTGGCATTTGCTATTATTTTCAGCAAAAGGCAAAGAGGATATTTTCTCAAGGGAACAACTAGTAAGTAAGAGGAGGGAGGGCTACGAGTCAGACCTCAGTCTGGCTCTGAAGGTCCTTCAGGTTCCACTCCAACAGGTGGGAGCCACTTGCTTGTGGAGGACTTAACTTCTGATGATAGATTTATTATCAGTCAGGTGACAGACAGACTACATCTAAGTCAGACATACAGACACCCTTCAATGGGGCCACAGTCAGCAGGTCAGCGTAATAGCACGAGTGCAGGTTTTGCAACCAGATGACCCGATGACAAAATCTGGGCAAGTTAGATCACTTCTCTTGAGTCTTGGTTTCCACATTTAAAAGGGGGAGTAACCACAAAATCCAGGCAAGAACAAAGATGTCAGTTTGAGGACTAAGGTGTGTCCGCCCCAAGTCATGGTCTTGTCAACAGCCTCATACGCATGTGGAAGTCTGGACATGAATAAGGACGATCACAGAAAAATGGATCTATTTGAGCTATGGTGTTGGAGAAGAATATTAAAAGTACCATGGACTGCCAGAAGAACAAAGAAATCTATGTCGGGAAAAGTACAGGTAGAATGCTCTTTAGAAGCCAGGATGGCAAGACTTTGTCTCTTATACTTCGGACGTGTTATCAGGAGGGGCCAGATTCTGGAGAAAGACATCATGTTTGGTAAAATAGAGAGTCAGCGGAAAAGATGAAGTCCCCCAGGGAGATGGATTGGCAAGATGGCACCAGCAATGGGCTCAAATGGAACAGCAATTGTGAGGATCAGGCAGTGTTTCAATTTGTTGTGCACAGGGTTGCTAGGAGTTGAAACCAACTAGACAGCACCTAACAACAGACACAAAGTATCTTCCTAGTGGTTGTAAAAGTCAAATGAAATACTCTTTCATAAGATGCTTTCCTAAAAAATGAGCAAAGTAATCAATCGATGGTAATATTGTTTATTATTATTAACCGATTAAGAAGTCCTAAACTGGAGGAATTGGGGGGCTTCATTAAACTACCGAGTATAATGTCTGGTACAGAGCAGGCACATCATATCAAGTATTTGTTGAAGGAATGAATGCCCCAGGTCCAAATTCAAAGGGGCAAAGATCTGGCCACTGTGTGAACGCAGACAGGGGAAAATCTCCTGGCACAGGAGGTGCCTCTGTGAACTTGTGTGGGTGTGAGGAGATGCCAGGAGCTGTAAAGTGCTGGAAAAGGAAACTGTGCCATTTAATAGGTACTAAAATTCTCAGCAAACACAGGCAAGCAATGATGGCAGACGGACTCTGGTCATGAGCTTGCTAACCCTCTGCACCTTCTCACCAAGTGCTCAATTCACGCAGTATGAATATCGATTTTTACAGGAATGCATCACCAGCTTAATTATGAACATCAGCGACAGCTGAGGGGTCACGGTACAGGTAATATTACATCTCTAGCAGGAATGCCGATCACTTGCAAAGTCAAACATCCCCCAACTCAAACGATTTTGTTAGTCATTTCCAGCCACATTCTAGAGAGTGAAGCTATGTGTTGTAGTATTGTGGCTGCCAAGTGGTATAGGGTTCCCAAGGCCATAATCTTCACAGGAGCAGAACGACTTTTTTCTCTAGTGGAGTGGCTGGTGGATTTGTACCAGCAGCCCCACGGTTAGCAGGCTAACGTGTAACCCACTACACCAAACACTTGAGTCATGAATTGAAGCGATGTATAGCATAGGTTGGAAAAGAGATTTTTCTTTTTCATACCCTTTTATACACTGGACTCCTAGTGTGGCGCTGTAGGATCAGCACTGGACTGCAAACCACAAGGTCGGCAGTTCAAACCCACCTGTTGCTCCTTGGAAACCTCCTTACACAGGGCGGTTATGCGTCAGAACCAGCTTGACTGCACTTAGCAACAACAGTAACATAAACCGGAAGTCACACCCACCAGCTGCTTCTTGGAAAACCTATACAATGAGTTGAAACCAACTCAATAACACTGAACTACAACATACATCTCATAGCAAAAGGGTTGCTATGAGTCAGAAGGCGTCCTGGTGTGGCGCTGTGGGTTAATGCACCAGACTGCAAAGCCATTTGAACTGTAAGGTCAGCAGTTCAAGCTCACCAGCTGTTCCTTGGAAACCCTATACAGGGTCGCTATTGGTCAGAACTGACTCTATGGCACTTAACAACAACAACAACAACAAATGGGTCAGAAAGGAATCCTGGTGTGGCACTGTGGATTAATGCGACAGATTGCAAAGCTGTTTGAACTACAAGGTCGGCGGTTCAAGCTGACCACTGCTCCTCAGAAACCCTATACAGGGTCGCTATGGGTCGGAATTGACTCGACGGCACTTCACAACAACAAATGAGTCAGAAACAACTTGACGACTCTTAACAACAAACAACATATCAATACGGATACCTAGGATGCTGCTGTAGGATAAGCATTGGACTATTAACCATGAGATCAATGGTTCAAACCCACCAGCTGTTTCTCGGAAACCCTATATGGGGTCACTGAGTCAGAACCAACTCAACGGCACTTAACAACAATGACAATATGTCAATATGGGGCCCTGGTGTAGCACTGTAGGGTAAGCACCACACTGCTAACCACAAGGTCAGTGGTTCAAGCCCACCAGCCACTCCTAGGAAACCCCTATTCAAGGTCTCTATGAGTTGGAACTGACTCAACACTTAACAACAGGAGCAACATGTAGATGAGGTTATTTTGGCCAAGAAAATTTAGTCAGAAATAACTGATGGCCAGTATATTCAAGGGCTAAATGAATCCTCATTTACAAGAAGAGAGGAAAAGAGGATGAAGCGCCTGCCTCTCTTGGTCTCTTCTACATCTGAGCTGCCCTCCTGCCTCTGAAGCTCTGTGCAAGCAGCTTAGTCATCTCTACATCCTCCGTGAGACCACCATGTGTGCCCACCAACATTTGCTCAAAGAACTGTGGTGGTGTGTGGTTGCAGATTCAGACGCCTCTGCTCTTCCTGGGAAATGGTACATTTTCCAGGGTCAGAGTGGTGTCACTGAAGGAGACCAGTGGGGAAGGCCATATTAAAGGATGTGGAGCCATATCTTTGTCCCTTACTCAGAGAAAGCCTTCTCCCCAAAGCTGGGATCAAGATTATGTTGTTTTAGCTCCAAAAGTATGTGGGATGAAATGGGGCTTAGTTGAACTCATTTGTATGAGTGTCTGCATATTGGTGGGTGGGTGGCTGGGTGAGCTGGCTCTAGGACAAGAAAGGGAGATAATGAAATAGTACCAAGCCACGGGGAATCCCAGAGGATTGAACAATCTCTGAACGGCTGGCTACATGGTCTCAATAGAAACTACCACAGAGGCCGGAGAATACCACAAACTATGAGTGGGCTCTTCAATTTTTGCTTGCAATTGTTTTCTGTTCTTCTATGCAGGGATTGTGAAGGCTTGTAGTAAATGACACTTGCCCTCAGCCAGGCTGCTCTGCCAAGAGATGCTCGGAAGGACCTGGATAGCTCGGGGTCTGACCACACCACTTCTTCCCATCTCCAGGGCACTAAGGTTTTGCTACCAGGCCACAGCTGAGTAAATACTTCTCAGAGTAAATACTCTGTGTTGAAGGGGTGCTGCAGGAGAGGGAGGAAGCAAGGGAGGAGAGAGGAAAACATCTATCTGATGGCTTCATTCCACATGGCACCACAACTCATAGGAAGACGGCTAACATCCCAGGGCTCTGTTTCTGTCGAGCAAAGCCCCAAACGAAGACCAAAGATGTGTTCGTTAATTTTATCTCCTTTGACAGGACAGCACCCTTGTTTTCTATTATAAATGGAGGCAATAATATATGCTTATATTGTTTTATAGATGGAAGAGACTGATCATTAATTTACCAAAAGGGAGTTGATTTTTACAACAGGATTGAGGAGTAATGGCTTCTGTGGAGCAAAGTACTTGATTCCTTATTAACACTATCTTCTACCCACTCATCGTTCTTCAGAGTATGTTGATGTGTTCAAATAGGGGCAGGAAGCCAGATCCTTTAGTTTTATATTTAATAAGACTAGGCCCAACTAAAGGAGATCTGGTAGCATAGTGGTCAGGCTGCTAACCCCAAGGTCAACAGTTCAAAACTACCAGCCGTTCCATGGGAGAAAGATGAGGCTTTCTGCTCCTGTAAAGATTTACAGCCTTGGAAACCCTGTACAGGATCACTATGAGTTGGAACCAACTCCACGGCACACCATCACCACCACCAAACCTGACTGGGGACTTCTGCTGTGGCACTGTGGGATATAAACTGGACTACAAATCACAAGGTCAGTGGGTCAAACCCACCAGCTACTCCTCAGGCACCTTATACAGGGTTGCTATGTGTCAGAACCTACTCGACAGCAATTAATAGCAAGAACAAGAGGCCTAACTAAGGTGCACCTGACCCAACTCATGGTCTTTTCAATTGCTTTATAGGCATGTGAAAGCTGGTCTATGAATAAGGAAGACTGAATAATAATCCATGCATGTGAACTGTGATGTCACAGAATACTGAATATCCCACGGACTGCTAGAAGAATCAAGAGTCAATGAAACTCAAGGAAGAAGTCCAAGGTGCATTGAAGGAATTGGCAAAGAATAAGGCACCAGGAATTTATGGAATACAAATTAGTCTTTCAAGAAAGTGAGGTGGCACTGGAGGCACTCACTCATCTATGCCAAGAAATTTGGAAGACAACTATCTGACCAACTGATTGGAAGAGATCCATATTTGTGCCCATTACAAAGAGAGGTGACCCAATGGAATGCGGAAATCATTGGACAATCTCTTTTGTATCCCATGCGAGTAAAGTTTTACTCAAGGCATTACAGAAACGGCTGCAAGCATACATTGACAGAGAACTTCCAGAGGTTCAAGCTGGATTCAGAAAAGGACGTGGAGCTAGAGATATCATTGTAGACGTCACAGGGATCTTGGCTGAAAGCAGAGAATACCAGAAAGATGTTTACCTGTGCTTTACTGACTACGCAAAGGCTTTCGATTGTGTGGATAATGACAAGCTATGGACAACATTGCCAAGTATGAGTATTTCAGAACACTTAATTGTGCTCATAAGGAACCTGAACATAAACCAAGAGACAGTTGTTCGAACAGAACATGGGAACATAGAATGGTTTAAAATTAAGAAAGATGTGCAACAAGGTTGTATTCTTTTACCAGACTTATTCAACCTGTATGCTGAGCAAATAATCCGAGAAGCTGGGCTATATGAAGAAAAATGTGGCATCAGGATTCGAGGAAGACTCACTAACAATCTGAGTTATGCAGATGATACAACGATGCTTGCTGAAAATGACGAGGACTTAAAATACTGATGAAGATAAAAAAAAATCATAGCCTTTGGTACGGATTGCATCTCAATGTAAAGAAAACAAAAATCCTCACCACTGGACCAATAAACAACATTCTTATCCATGGAGAAAAGATTGAAGTTGTCAAGGAGACTTCATTCTTCTTGGATCAACCACTTATCAACACTCACTGAAGCAGCAGTCAAGAAATCAAACAATGTACTGCATTAGGCAAATCTGCTGCACAATACCTTTTTAAAGTGTTGAAGAGCACAGATGTCAGCTTGACGACTAAGGTACACCTGACCCAAGCCATTTTCAATAACCTCATATGCATGCGAAAGTTGGACAGCGAAGTAGGAAAATCGTAGAATTATTGATGTGTTTGAGTTATGGTGTTGGAGAATATTGAGAGTACCATGGGTTGCCAAAAGAACAAACAGATCTGTGTTGGAAGAAGTGCAGCCAGAGTGCTCCTTGGAGGCCAGGATGGTCAGACTTCGTCCCTCATACTTCAGACAATTGTCAGAAGGGACCAGTCGCTGGAGAAGGACATCATGTTCGGTAGGGTGGAGGGTCAGAGAAAAAGAGGAAGATCCCCAGCAAGATGGATTGGCCAAGTGGCAGCATCAATGGGCTCAAGTGTGGCAACAATTGTGAGGTTGGCCCAGGACCAGGCAGTGTTTCATTCTGTTGTGCATAGGGTCACTATGAGTTGGTACCGACTCGATGGCACCTAACAACAACAACAGCTAGAAGAATGAACAAATCTGACTTGGAAGAAGCATGGCCAGAATGCTCCTTAGAAGCAATGATACTGAGACTCTGTCTCAGGGACATCTCAGGAGGGCACAATCCCTGGAAAAGGACATCATACTTGGTAGAGAGAAGGTATGTGAAAAAAAGGAAGACTCTCAACAAGATGGATTAATATAGTGGCTGTAACATGGGCTCCAACATAGAGCAACTGTGAGGATAGCAAAGAACCGGACACTATTTGGTTCTGTTGTACACAGGGTTACTATGAGTCAGAACTGATCTGATGGCTATGAATCGAGCTGCGAACCTCAAGGTCAGCAGTTCGAAACTACCATCTGTTCTGTGGGAGAAAGATGGGCTTTCTGCTCCTGTAAAGATTTACAGCCTCGGAAACCCTATACAGGGTCGCTCTGAGTCGGAACCGACTCCACGGCACATAACAACAACAACAACAACATCAACGTGCCTGACACTAAATGAGAAATACACTCTTATTTAATCTGTTTCAATTTGACCAGTGTCTAGGCAAAGTATTCAATCAGATGCTGTAACATAGTTTCATGGTAATGCTTAGAATGAACAAAAACAACCCCCCGGAGCTATTTTCTACTCTATATCATACAAGGATTTAAAGAAATGTGAGCATTTCCAATCAGGGCTTGAAAATTCTTTCCTTGGAATTGTGTGTGACTATCATGGCAATGGGCTCAGGTGTTTTGGCTAATTATGGCCATCCTTAGCCACCATGGTGGGACTGAGCCATAGGCACAGCTGGATAGACGATCCTCCTCTACTGTATCAGACTCTTGGGGTGTTGACCTCCCTCCTGTCCTTCTTGATGGGGCTGTTGAGGGCTGGAGACTAAGTCAGTGTTTTGTTCTCAGGGGGCCACTCTGTTAGAAAGCTTTTATGACATGAACTACAACAGGCTGGGCAGTCATATGGCCTTGTGGAGGGAGGCAACAACATCTGGAGAAAACAGTAGCAACTGGGATAGCTTCTCTGGTACAGGAACAATCTCCTACCCATCTACTGAGGAAACAGGAGGCTGCTTTGGGGTACCAAACTACATGAGAGGGTCTGGGGTGCCATAAGCCCCCAAAGGGCCGATCAGCCCATCAAGGAACTTATTTCAAAGGCAGTATTTGCTCCGCCATATGCATGCTAATTCAGCAGCCAACTTGTCCAACTCCGTCAGGTATTGCAAATTCATGTTTCGGTTTGGAAACTGGAGGACACTGCATGTCTTTTTGAAACACAGACCTTTGAGCCAAAGTGTAATTCTCAGGAAGAAGCAGGTGCTTTTCAGATTCCTGGCACTAACTCCTGTTCTTCACTTAACAAAATAGCTAAACAGGTCCAAGAGATAACATGGAGAAAAGACTTCGTTCCCTCTTCACCCACTACCACCCAGTAATCTTATAGGGCAGAGAACTGCCTCATGGGGTTTCTAAGGCTGTGATTCTTACAGTAGCAGATCACTGGGCCTTCTCCCACAGAGCAGCTAGTGGATTTGAACTGCCTTACCTTTTGGTTAGCAATCGAGTGCTAACCAGGCCTTCTTCATTCCCTGCTAAAGGTGATTCAATGGAAAGGAGAAGATCTAGGTAGATGAGAGGAAACATCCCACTCTCCCAATATCGGGACATATGTGGAAGAAAACCTCACTCCAACTTTGGAAAAGAGGTGGTCTTTTTAATTGCTTTACATGCGTGTGGATTTTTATGGTCAAAATGAGGACTTGCATGTTGTTTTAGGGGAAGAGAAGTTAGTTCTACCTCAGAGACATTATGACATAGAGAAAATAAACTGGTCTGCATTCTGCAAAGAACTAATGATGTTACTTACTGTGAGCAGAACCTTTCTGAACCTGTTTTCCTATCTGTGAAATAAGGAAGTGTAATACAATGATGCTGTGGTTACAAATCGGGCTGCAAACCGCAAGGTCAGAAGTTGGAAACTCCCAGCTGTTCCGTGGGAGAAAGATGAGGCTTTCTGCTCCCATAAACATTTACAGCCTCAGAAACCCTATGCAGGGTCGCTATGAGTCAGAACCGACTCCACGGCGCATAACAACAACAACCAAGTACAATGAGGGTGGGAAAAAATTTAAATTGTATATAT
>NW_006408593.1:13111174-13119531 GCF_000296735.1 Chrysochloris asiatica | reverse complement strand
TTCTAAGGAACCTCAAGATAGAGCATAGATAAAAACAAAGCCTTTCTTACTTTATATTCAGCTTTCTACTAATAACCCCAACTCTGCTGGAGGTGTGAGGGATGAAGTGCTGCGGAGACAGGGTCTGAGACTCTACGTTAAAACTCGCAGGCGCCACAAAAGACCGGTGCTATATTGTAGACTCTGATTCATGGAGGCCCTATGTGTATCAGAATAGGACTATGTATGCTCCAGAGCGTTTTCAACGTGAAAATGTTTTTGAAAGTAGATTACTAGAATTTCTTCTGAGGTGCCTCCAGATGGATGCAAATCTCCAGTCTTATGGTTCACAGCCAACAGCATTCACTGTTTGCACCACCCGGGGACACCAGGCTCTACAGGGAACAAGGGGAGAGCCCTGGATCTAAGGAGAGTAGGGATCCAGAGAGCAGATACCTGAATCAACCAATCAGGATCCAAATCCTGGCTTTTCGGTGAATTAACCATGGCAAACCAACTAAAGATGAGACTGAGTCATAAAAAAAAAAAAGTAGTAGTATGAATAATGGTAATAACAGTATGTTGTTAAGTGACCCTGTATAGGGTTTCTGAGGATGGCTGGTGGGTTTAAACCACCACCTTGCAGTTCAAAGTGACCCTGCAGTCTAGTGTTTATCCTACAGCACCATACCAAGACTCCAATAATAGTATGGATAATGAAAAGTAGTAGTACAAATCATAGAGTTTTTGAGATTAACAGAAATGATTAAACAGACAGAGTGAAAAAAAAAATAGAGAGCGAGAGTGACAGACACTACATCTAACAAGCCAGTCTCTGCCCAGAGTTTTCGTTAGATGCTGGAGATTCAGCTCTGACTCATACTGACCCTATCACAAAAGAACAAAACACAGCCCGGTCCTGGGCCATCCTCACAATTGTTGTTATGCTTGAGCCCATGGCTGCAGTCACTGTGCCAATCCATCTCGGTGGGGGCCTTCCTCTTCTTCACTGACCGTCCACTTTACCAAGCCTGATGTCCTTTTCCAGGGACTGGCCCCTCTTGATAACACGTCTGAAGTATGAGCAATGAACACTTGCCATTGTGGTTACTAAGGAGCACTCTCACTGCACTTCTTCCAACACAGGTTTGTTTGTTCTTCTGGCAGTCCATGGCACTTTCAATATTCTCCTCCAACATGATAACTCAAATGCATGGACACTTCCATGGTCTTCCTTATTCACTGTCCAACTTTCACTGGCATGTGAGGCGAGTGTGCATGTGAGCACACAGGTGGGGTGGCACCTGCACAACAAAAGGAACAATTCATCAAAGTTCTCCTGGGGCTCTAGCCAGTGGGTGGCTGAAAGAACAATACCGCTTATCTCTGGATTATTTTATCTTGCCTTTGTTCTTTATTGATGAGTGAATAACAGACTTCCTGCCTGGAGGCAGGTACATGCCAAGCTTCCCAGGATAGCTAGTGAACTTCCAGTCCCGCCCTGGCCTCACTTTTCAAAGCGCTGACACCTCATATTTATAGAGAGAGTGTATAATTATGCAAACTATTTTCATGTTGTTGTCATCAGGTGCCATCGAGTCGGAACCGACTCATAGCGACCCCATGCACAGCAGAACGAAACAATGTCCGATCCTGGGCCAACCTCACTACCGCTGCCACACCTGAGTCCATCAATGATGCCACCTGGCTGATCCATCTCGTTGGGGGTCTTCCTCTTTTTCTCTGACCCTCCACCCTACCCAGCATGACATCCTTCTCCAACGATTGTTTCCTCTGGACAATATGTCCAAAGTAGGAGAGATGAAGTTTAGCCATCCTGGCCTCCAAGGAGCACTCTGGCTGCACTTCTTCCAAAACAGATCTATTGGTTCTTTTGGCAGTCCATGGTACTTTCAGTATTCTCCTCCAACACCACAACTCAAAGGCATCAATTCTTCTATGATCCTCCTTATTCACTGTCCAGCTTTCGCATCCATATGAGGCTATTGAAAACACAATGGCCTGGGTCAGGCGCCCCTTAGTCCTCAAGCTGACATCTCTGCTCTTCAATACTTTAAAAAGTTCCTGTGCAGCAGATTTGCCCAGTGCAATATGTCATCTGATCTCGACTGCTACTTCCACGAGTGTTGATAGTTGATCCAAGAAGAATGAAGTCCTTGACAACTTCAATCTTTTCTCCATTGATAAGAATGTTGTTTATTGGTCCAGTGGTGAGGATTTTTGTTTTCTTGACATTGAGATGCAATCCATATGGAAGGCTGTGCTCTTTAATCTTCATAAGTAAATGTTTCAAGTCCTCTTCACTTTCAGCGATCAAGGTTGTATCATCTGCATATCGCAGGTTGTTAATGAGTCTTCCTCCAATCCTGATGCCACGTTTTTCTTCATAGAACCCAGCTTCTTGTATTATTTGCTCAGCATACAGGTTGAATAAGTATGGTGAAAGAATACAACCCTGTCTCACACCTTTCCCAATTTTAAAACATTCAGTGTTCCCATGTTCTGTTCGAACAACTATTTTCATATGCATTATCAATTCTGAGCCCCATAAGAACCCTATGGAGCAGGAATTAAAAAAAAAAAAGTCATTTTCATCGATGAGGAAACAGAAGCTCTGCAAGGGCCCCATGCCCAGGTTTGTAGTGTTAGTTGTTGTTGAGTGCCCTCGCGCGACCTGTCCTTGCAAGGAGCAGCTGACCAACCTCCGGGTCCTGTGCATTATCCCACAGCGCCACACCAGGACTCCATGGTATTCCTGCACTCATTTCAGGGCTGAGCCTCTTCCTATTACACAGGGCTCCTTTCTGACGTGCTCTTTGTTCTGACCACGGGACCCTGGGACTCTGCTTTTCTTTCTTCTCTAGATGAAAGGCATCTGGCACGGTGTATTACCAGAATAAGAGCACAGTGTTTATTATCAGGCTGTTGTTGTGAAGTTCCACTGAGTCTATTCCAACTCATAATGACCCGGTATAGGGTTTCTGAGGAGTGGCTGGTGAGTTTGAACCACCAACTTTGCCATTTAAATGGACCATGCGGTCTAGTGTTTATTCTACAGTGCCACACCAGGACTCCATTATGTCTATCTTGTTGTTGTTAAGTGCTGTTGAATCGGATCTGACTCATAGTGACCCAGTATAGTGTTTCTGAGGAGTGGCTGGTGAGTTTGGACCACTGACCTTGTGGTTCAAACTGACCTTGTAGTCCGGTGCTCTATCCCACAGCACCATAAAGCATGCAAATGTTTCTAAAATCAAAAAGTACACATAAAATAGGGGGGGGGGGAGCCCCACAGTTTGCCTTTTGAAAACACTTGAAAAAGTCAAGTTGTAGTTTAAAATATAGTAATTTGTTTAAATATTCCATCTGAAACTGGATGCCCTAATGATGTGATTAAGTTCTAAAGACTCCTCTCATATTTAGATTTTAAAATGTGGACTTTAAATTAGGTTTTAAAAATCAATGTATATGTTCACAACATGTAACAACAGGCGCACTATGAAGATCATAGGAGGAACAGAATTGGAATTTTCAAGATACAATAGATTTATTTGGGGCAGATTTTTAACATAAGCATAAGTTCTTCTGAAGTATTTACTTTCAAATGTATGTGCCATGAGATAAATTCCTCCTTTTTTCTGTATATAGAAACACTCAATTCTAACTAGTCACTTACTCAACAGTGTAACTTGTCACAGTCCAGTCTGTGTTGCAATACAAGTATTTCAAAAGGCGTCTACAGAAATGTTCATAGGTGATATCTCATGATACGCTTTTTTTAATTTTGAGTTTTATTTTATTTTTTTAAACAGTATTTGCCTCTATTGCCTCTTTTCTTTTGATGTACACAAAAACACGCAATAATATGTAATCATTTAAACAACCAAAGGGCACATTCTTTAAGCCAGCCTCCTGCCTTTCTCTTTCCATGAGTCTAGAGTCCTCAGCTGCTCTCTCTCTCCACGCCATCACCTCTGCCTCTGTCTCTGGTGTCACTACTTCTCTGGTTAGGATCCCACGTTCTGCTCATGCTCTTCCCTCCTGATGGTCCTTAGGGCCTGCTCTTGCTGGAATGCAAAATTAACTACTCCTCCCTTTTTGTTACTGATGACATGATTTTGAAAGTCAACCCTGAATTTTAATGTTTGATATAATATTTGATACAAAGAAATATGGAGTCCTGGTGTGCCTCTGTGGGTAAATGCACCAGACTGCAAAGCTGTTTGAACTGCAAGGTCGGCGGTTCAAGCTCACCAGTTGCTCCTCGGAAACCCTGTTATTGGGTTGATATGGGTTGGATCTGACTCGACGGCACTTAACAACAACAACAAGAAGCATGGCTTTTAAGTTTTAACTGTTATTACTATTGCCACTATTTACATACCCAACTCTTCCATCCCTTTCGCTCATCTTTCTTTTAGGCTGGTTCCAGGTGGGCAAGCTAGCTCACTCCCAGCCAGTGCTGGATTATTCAATAAACAAGGTAAGCACTTGCTTACTAATCTGTAGTAAACAGTTTCATGTTGTTTTCACTACATCAAAGATTCTGTTTCTGGGTCCGGCTGGCACTTGTCTCTCTCCCAACCCCTCAGCACCTTCCTAAAGAATCAAAGCTTCTTTTCAAATGACAATTTCTGACAGGGACTAAGTACCCAGTAAACAAGGTAAACATGGGCTTACTTACTAATCTGTAGTGAAGGTTCACATTTTTAAAAAATCACATCATGTGATGAAATTCACATGAAATTGTTCACTCAGGTTAGTAAGCACAAGTAAACTCGTGCTTACCTTGCTTACTGGGTTATATGTCCTTGTTCCTGGTTTCCTTGCTGTCCCTCAACACAAATCCACAGGTCCTTTCTATTTTAGGCATTTTGCTATTCATCTCTTTGAGAGGAAAGAAAAAGGATAACAAAATTATAAACATTTGAAGCAACTATAAACCTCTGTGTACAGATTTAACTTCACTGATTGTGGAGCCCTGGTGTGATACTGTAGGACCAGTACAGAACCACAAAGTCACTTTGAACCACAAGGTCAGTGGTTCAAACTCACCAGCCACTCCTCGGAAACTCTACACAGGATCGCTATGAGGTAGAACCAACTTGATGGCACTGAACAACAACAACAACAACAAGTCACAGATTAGGAGCACAGTGGCCCTGTAGGATACACGTAACTGTGAACCACAAGGTCCAGAGTTCAAGCCTATCAGCTGCTGATCGGGAGAAAGATGAGGCTTTCTGCTCCTGAAAAGACTTACAGCCTTGGAAACCCTATAAAGGGTTGCTGGGAGTCAGAGCCGACTCCACAGCACCTGATAACAACAACAGACAGATTAATGAGAGAAAAGTATATTTTAAACTTATTTTTATAGAATACCTCCACCTACCTTTTTCCTCTCCAATTTAAAAATCAAGCTGATAGTTGGGATGAAATTTTACAAGCTATCAGCAAAACTGTCCAATGAGGACTTATTTCAGAAAACAAGCCACACAGAAAAAAAACTAACACAGGTTATTATTTCTCTGGGCTTTCCACTGTCCAAAGCGGTTAAAGAATAAATCAAAAGTGGAACAGATTATGCATTTGATTTGCTTAAGAGGCATTTTTCTTCTTTTGTAAATAAATATAAACAGAAGCAGTGGTAACCGAGTTACTCAGTAAGGGTGAGCTGAACCAAGACAGACTAAAAATAAAACCCCCAGCAATCTAGGCTCTGTTTCCCTATGAGTGTGAGTATGGGAAGGCCTTTGCCAACATGTAGGCGTTATTTATAAAGCTCACAGCCTGTTTTTAAGTCAGAATCCACTAACTTCCACCTTGATGATGGATTTATGGCTACCCATCAAATGAAAGGAAAAACAAAAAACAAAAAACAAAACAGCCCTAAGAAATGAAAACAACAGGCACCAGAAAGAGAGTTGGCTACAGAGAAACACATAGAACTCTTCAGATGAATCCACCTTTGTCCTTCCTGTTGTTTTTGGTGTTTTTTGGGTATCTGTAATGTACCATACCTATAATTATATGTACATGTGTGGGTAAGAGAAAGAGGCAGCTAGAGAAAGAAGTGTCTGACTCTTCTGGGACTGAATGGGAAAGGAAATTGATGTTAGCAGTTTCTGTTCCTTACAGACATCAGCTTTGTTTTTCAAAGTATGGTTTTCCTGGTAGAAGATCCTTAGCCTGTGATGTGAGTGAATCAGTCAACTTATTTTCATAAAAATGGGAACCAATAATGGTTCTATCCTGGGAAATGAGATGGTAGTTAGGCTTTTGAACCCTGATTTTTATCCTTCACAGGAACTGGCAGGCTTACAAAAAGAAAAGGACAAGATGAAATGTACTCTAGAGTCAAGGAAATGAATTAAGTGGCATCAAAGGATAAGCCCACTCAATTTCTTTTATGTACAAGTACCCTAAAAGAAGGAGCTCTGGTGGTACGGTGGTTAAAGTGCTCAACTGCTAATGACAAGGTTGGTGGTTTGAACCCACTCAGTAACTCTGTGGGAGAAAGAGACCTTCCGAGCTCCTATTTCTCATAAAGATGACAGCCTAGAAAACCCTACCAGGCAGTTCCACTCAGTCACATGGGGTTGCTACGAATTACAACCTATTCACCCACACCTAACAACATTCTAAAATTTGACAGCGTGACAGTCTGGGATTAAGATTAAGTATCTGTGGAACCTCGGCTACTTAAGACAGAGACATTGCCATGCTGCAATGAGTCTCAATGACTGGTAAGACTGAGGAATTCGCACTGACCACCTAAGACAGGCAGCGTCCCTTAAACAATCAATAAATAAGGAGGACTCAGATGCAGACAGTACAGACCCGGTCAGGAGGCCAAGCCCCTGTGGGCCCAAGCGTTGTTGACCGTCCAAACCATAGGCTCTGAGGATCAGACACTAGCCACCTAGTAGACATAGCAAACTGTCCCTCATCTGATTATTCAGTAATGCTTGTTAGTAATCTCATACATGAGCCCTGGATATCCACAGACAAATGTAAAAACCTTCCCTAAAAGCCGAGACTGTAAATTCCAAAAAGCCAAGTCCCCCCCCGCCCCATCCAAAAAAAAAAAGCTAAAGAGGATAGAGAGAAACACTGTAAACTGATGACATATGGCGGGGATAATAATCAATGTAACGAAACAAGCTATATGAATGGTTGAATGTGAAGCTGATGATGTGCCCTGTAAACTTTCACTCAATCCAAAATAAAAACATTTAATAAAAAAAAAAAAAAAAAAGATTAAGTATCTGGTTTTTCCATTAATGGGTTGCATTCAAATGACACCATCTCTTTGTGCCTCGGTTTCTTTTTCTGTCATGCCTTAAATATAAATGATTAGGAAAGATCAAAGTTAAATACATTTTAAAGTATGTAAGATTGTATTTGCTGTTGGTAAATGCTGTCGAGTCAGTTCCGATCCATACCGACCCTGTATACGGTTTCCAAGGAGCAGCTGCTGAGCCTGAACTGCCAACCTTGTGGTTCAAACTGACTTTCCAGTCCAGCGCATTAACCCACAGCGCAATAAGGACTCCTTAAAATTGTATACACCCTACTTTTAAAAAACAAAACCGACGTTATTGTGAATTGGGTGCAGGTTTACAGAACAGATTCTCAGTTTTACATCCAACAAATCATATTCACTTCACATTTATTCTCACCAGCTGCAAACCCCTCGATGGAATATCACTTAACCCACTTTCTCCCTGTGTTTCTTGCTTCTTTCCCAAACCTTCAGACCTCTGTCATTGGGTAAATGATGCCCCTTTGATCTCAAGTGGTTGACCACTCCATGGTGTGCAGACCTCACTAATGTTGTTACTCCCCCTGTTGTTGCTGTTAGGTGCCCCCCCTGAGTTGGTTCCAATTCAGTAACCCTAAGCAAAATAGAACAGAACATTGCTTAATCCTGTGCCATCCTCACATTTGTTGTTACACTTGAGCCCATTGCTGCTGCCACTGTGCCAATCCAGCTTTTTCTTTTCTTTTTAAGTTTTTTTCCCATGTTTTATTGTGAATTATATGATATTTTACATGGGAGAACTTTAGTTTTACATTCGTTCCACCGTACATGATTTCATTGCCATGGTTCCAATCCCCTCCAATGCATCATCAATTGACCAAAGGGTATACCCTATAAACCCACCCCCTACACTCCCCTCCCCCTCCCAATTCTTTAGCACACAGTCCCCCTCCCTCTCTGGATCCAAAGTCCCCAGCCACTTCATCATTCCACGTCATCGTCTCTGCCTCCATCTCGGGCCTCGCTGTTTCTCTGGGTAGGGTCCCACTCTCGGCTCTTCTTAGTTGATGGTCCCAGAGACCTTCACTCCTAG
>NW_006408593.1:13106258-13110231 GCF_000296735.1 Chrysochloris asiatica | reverse complement strand
GGATGTGCAGAGGCTCCGCAGGAAGCCTCCTTCACTGGGCACGTTGTAGCCCCATTTTAGGTATTCCAATCAGTTATAGGCAGAAGACGGACTTACAAGCTTTCTATGGCGATGTTTCTGACTATTCCTTTCTCTCCCCCCTCCTGTGTCTATTTTATATTATAATGCAAGGAAAACCAAGATTCAAAAGACTGCCGAGCATCTTAACATTATCCCTCCCTTTTCCCCATTCCAACCATGAGACAATCTGTGTATCCCAGAGCCCTGTAGTTCCAAGGTTGTGCATACATCATTCTTTATCTCTGTCCCACTTAGCCCATTCAAACATGCCCAATTGTTCTCCCATCTGTTCCGTTCTTCTGTTTCCCTCTCCCTCCTTGTACATTGGCCCTCTCCCCAGCACCCAAACTTTCCTGTGTCTTATCCCTACCTTGTACTCCACCCTCCCCTCCCTCCCCTCACCCACCACCAACTTCCCAGCAATCAACAAAGAATTCCCCCTATCCCCCTTCAGTATGAGTTCTTTTTCTTAGTCTTTTACAGTAGTGGTCCTATGCAGTATTTCTCTTTATGTGTCTGACTAATTTCACTCAGCATAATGTCCTCAAGGTTCATCCATGTTATGCGGTGGCTTGCCGCTTCCTTGTTATTCTTCAAGGTAGCATAATATTCCATTGTATGTATGTACCACAGTTTGTTTATCTATTCTTCAGCTGATGGGCACTTTGGTTGTCTCCTTTTTTTAAGTTTTTATTGTGAGATTTACATGGGAGAACATTAGCTTTACACTCATCCTATCATATTTAGTTTCATTGCAATGATTACAATCCCCTCCATGCATCATCATATAACCCCAAAGGGTACACCACACAGGCACCCTCCCCCCCTGGCCGCCAGCATACAGCCCTTCTCCCTCCCTGAGTCCAGTGGCCCCAGCTGCTCCATCTGTCCACGTTATCTTCTCTGTCTCCATCCCTGGCGTCACTGCCTCTCTGACCTATTGTTTTGTTTCTATATGATGTTCCTGATGTCATTCTACAACTATTCTAGTCTTTATTCATTAGTGTCTAATGCATTAAATCTGTTCTTGAGATGGTCTCCACATTCAGGTGGGATCTTTTCAAGGTCATATTTTGACTCTTGTTTTCATTTTCTTCAGCTTCAGCCTGAACTTGCATATGAGTAATTGATGGTCTGTTCCACAGTCTGTTCCTGACCTTGTTTTGACTGATGATATGGAACTTTTCTATATCACTACACAGATGTAGCAAATTTGATTTCATCTGATGAGGTCCATGTGTATTGTCATCTTTTAATTTTTTTTTTTTTAAAGGTATGTGCAATGGAGAAGTCACTGGTCTTGCAAATTCTATCAGGTGGCTCGAATGACCTTGTGGCTCATGGTCTCTCGAGCATCATTTCTATCACCAAGGTCACAGGAAGTCATATGTTTGTCTGATTCAAAGTGGCTAATCCCAGTCCATTTCAGCTCACTCATGCCTAGGATATCGTTCTTTATGCTTTCCATTTCGTTTCTGACAACTTCTAATTTTCCTAGATTCATACTTCATACATTCCATGTTCCAATTATTAATGGATATTTGTAACTGTTTTTCATCATTTTGAGTTATGCCCCATCAGCAAATGAAGGTCCTGAAAGCTTTACTTCATTTGTGTCATTCTGGTCAACTCTACTTTGAGGAGGCAGCTCTTCCTCAGTTGTATTTTGAGTGCCTTCCAACCTCAGGGCTCATTGTCCGGCACAACAGCTGATGATATTCTGGTGTTAGTCATAAGGTTTTCATCTTCTGGCACTATATCTAGCAGTGTTCCATGGCTAGTCATAAGGTTTTCAGTGGCTAAACATTCAGAGGTTGTCTGACTCTCCTTCTTCCTAGTCTGTCTTAGTCTTCAAGCTCTGTTGAAACGTGTCCACCATGAGTAGCCCTGCTGGTATTTTAAATACCGGTGGCATTTATGCTATTGCAGTATCACAGCAATATGCAAGCCACCACAGTATGACAAACTGACATACAAGTGGTAGGTTACCCGCCTACAGACCTATTTATTGCTTGGTTGAAACCTGAGCCAGGAGGATGCGTTCCGTTCCCTGGGAGCACAAACGGTGAAGTCATCAACTAGTGGCTAAAAAGTAGGCGGTGCAAACCCACCTACAAGCGTCTTGGAGGACAGTCCTAGTTATCTGCTTCTGAAAGTCACGCCCTTGAAATCCCTCGGGAACGTTCAACTCTGCCCACAGGGATGGTCACCATGAGTCTTGAATACACTTGATAAACATCACCACCACCACACCACCACCACCACCACCACCACCACCACCACCACCAAATAATTTGCTAGAAGAGTGTGAATGCTGTGGAACCCTTCATATTCCTTTCCAGTGCAGCCTAAGTAGGTAAGAACATGGGATTGGAATGGCTCTAGTATTTCTTAGCTGTTGGGCTTGGACAAACGTCTTTGAGCCTCAGTTTTCTCACCTGTAAAATGGGATAAGAATTTTTCCCGTACTCTCCCTACATGGGGGGAAGGGGGTTGTTATCACTGTGATCACCTTCTCATCCCTTTGCTCCGATGGCTCCAGCCACACTGTTTCCTGGAGATATTGAACATGCATGCATCTGCTTTAGATGGTGGTATTCTCTCTGTATTTGGAGTCCTGGTGTGGCACTGGGGACTAATGCGTCAGCCTGCAAAGTCATTTGAACTGCAAGGTTAGTGGTTCAAGCTCACCAGCCTGCTTGACGGCATTTAACAACAACAACAACATAGCTATTATTTCCTTTAGGTCTCTGCTCAAATGCCGTCTTATCCGTAAGGTCTTACCTTACCATTGTTGTTGTTGTTAAGTACTCCTGTCTCATTTTCCTACCTTATTTTTCTTCCTAGTACTTATCACTGTGATCTACTATGTAGTTTATATGTATATATATTACCTGTCTCCCCATTTGAATTTAAGCTCTAAGAGGGCTGGGATTTTGATTCTTTTATTCACTGTTATTTCTCAATAACTAATTGTGAGGGAGGTAAGATTTCTGTGATGATTAAATGGGACAGTGCTAGTAAAGCTCTAAGCACTCACTATATGGGAAAAGAAAACGGCTGAGGCACAATCTGAAGGGGACAGAGAATCTGACTGAGACAGAGAATAAGACTGGGGCAAAGAATATGGCTAACAAACAGATTTTGTTTGGCTTGAACTGTGTCTTTAAAAATTTGAGCCTAGGGACTAGGCAGATGCACTACATGGACCCGGTACAACAAAGATAAGAGAGACCAAATGACACAGATGAAAACCCTGGAACCCTGAGCTTCAGAGTCGAGGTTAGAGAAGTGGACTGAGTACTTGCTGGAAGGAGAAGCTGAGCCAGGACGGTGAGAGAGGGAGACTGACTGCTGAGCAGCTGGCCCAACGTGCTGCAACCATCTTGAACTTTTGTGAGCAGCTTCGGCAACAAAAGCTGGTCTGGCAGAGCCGAGTCACACAGGGGAGTGGAAAGGTGCTATTCCTTCTTTTTCCCCTCATTCCCCTAGTGACCAGAGGTGTGTCCAGCACCCACCCTCATCCACCTCCAACACAGACCCCACTCTCTGGGAGCTGCGTGGTGTGAGCCACACCAGTGTGATGAAATGGGAGTCAGCTACATGGCTTTGGTGCCTATATTCAGGTGGGCTCGGTTTTAGACTTCAGAACCCACAGAGCCGCTAGACCAGCATCAAGCTAGCAGAAGCCATTGTAACCAGCCATCTGACCCCTAGCTGCCCCTTAGTCCTAACAGACACTAAAACCAACTCCTTCAAGGCCCTCCACAAACGATTTCTAGATCGACTGTCCTGAACCTAGAGGCTATCTAGATCTATAGGGACTCTACTATCACATCCCTCCTGCACCCACCTACCTCCTGAACTCCTTAGCCACGCCCCCTAGAGTTTTCTCCTCTCTTGGGCCAACAGT
>NW_006408593.1:13074582-13102827 GCF_000296735.1 Chrysochloris asiatica | reverse complement strand
ACTAGAAAGCAATAGATTTCTTGCTTCTGCCACAAATTCCCCCAGCTGTGAGCCTTCCAACCTTCTAAGTATTCCTTTATATGTGGTTCAGAGTTCTGTGACCATCCCCTGAGCCTGCTTGTTCGGGTATTCTGTGTTGTTGTTGGCAGAGCTCTCTGCTGTATGTCCACCCGATCCGCCATCTTGTTTGTTTTTTCCTTTAGCTTTACTTTTGTTTTTCCTTTTTTTCTTCTGTTTCTCTTTCCCTCTTTTTTTTTTCTTTTGATCTTTCTTTACTACTCTCTCTTTTCATCTTCTTCTCTCTGACTTTTCTAAGTGTTTCTTTCTCTTCCTTTTATTTTCTTATTTTTCTCTTCTATAGCTCTCTTTTCCTGTCCCTCAAACAGCAACCATGCCTATACAGCCCAGCTGTAACTGTACCCTCTATAGCTCCACCACTGGGTGAGAGCCAATACCAGCTCCTATACCCCTTGATCAATAATACACAGCAACCAACACAAACCAAGCCCACCCTAAACTGAGGTGCAAGAATAGGGAATGGAGAACAGGGCATACATTTCCGTTCTCTAACTCCACCCACAGGAGACAAGTGGTGAGGGTCTAAGAACACACCAACATATCATCATCAATTAAAGACAAACATGACAACACCAAAATGACCCAGAAAAATAGGCAATTTTAGCTCACATGACAAAACAAGAGAGAATGGCTCAAAAAAATGACCAGGATACAGAGCCAGAAAGTGTTTCTGAGGAAGAAAAGGTACTGGGACTTAACTAAAAAATAATTCAAATGAATGAATTTAGATACTGTGATAGTTAAGGTTTTGTGTCAACTTGACTGGGCCAGAATTCCCATGGTTTGGAATTTAAGATGTGGATATCCCCATGGTGAAACCTAATACAGGCATAATTAACTCTATGATGATTGGTATCCTATGTATTAGTGAGCTGAAATGAACTGGTATTAGCCATTTTGAATCTGACAATCACATGGTTTAATATGCTGGGAATGCCAAATTGAAGAGGAATGCATTCATCATCAAGAAGAACATTGGAAGATCTGTCTTGAAGTACAACACTCTCTGTGACAGAATAATATCCATATGCCTACAAGGAAGACTGGAGTCTTGATGTGGCGCTGTGAATTAATGCCCTGGACTGCAAAGTCAGTTGAGCCACAAGGTTGGTGGTTCAAGCTCACCAGCCATTCCTTGGAAACCATATACAAGATCGTTACGGGTCAGAACCAACTCAATGGCACTTAACAACAACAAGGAAAACCATTTAATACCACCATTATTCAAATGTACACACCAACCACTAAAGCCAGTGATAATGAAATTGAAGAATTCTACCAACTTCTTCAGTCTGAAATTGATCAAACATGCAATCAAGATGTATCGATAATTACTGGTGATTAGAATGTGAAAGTTGGAAACAAAGAGGAAGAATCAGTAGTTAGAAAATATGGCCTTGGTGATAGAAATGATGTAGGAGATCACATGATAGAACGTTGAAAGACCAGTGACTTATTCATTGCAAATGCCTTTTTTAAACAACATAAAAGATGACTATACACATAGACCTCACCACACAGGATACACAGAAATCAAACTACAGAAATCAAACTGACTTCATCTGTGGAAATACACAGTGGAATAACTACAAAAAAAAAAACCAAAACAAAGCCAGGGCCAGACTGTGGAACAGACCATCAATTGATCATATCAAGTTCAGACTGAAGCTGAAGAAAATTTTTAAAAGTCCAAAAGAGCCAAAATATGACCTTGAACACATCTCACCTGAATTCAGAGATCATCTGAAGAACAGATTTGCTGCACTAGACATGAAAAGACCGAAGACCAAAAGTTGTGGGATGACATCAAGAACATCATATAAGAAGAAAGCAAAAGGTCCTTAAGAAGAAAAGAAATAAGGAAAAGACTAAAATGGATGTCAGAAGAGACCCAGAAACTTGCTCACTAGTGTAGGGATGCTAAAGCAAATGTATAAAATGAGGAGGTAAAAGAGCTGAATAGAAAATGTCATATGTCAGTTTGAGAAGATAAATTAAAATATTATAATGAAATGTGCAAAGACCTGGAATTAGAAAACCAAAAGGGAAAAACACGCTCAGCATTTCTCAAGCTGAATGAACTGAAGAAAAAATTCAAGACTCGACTTGCAATAATATTTAAGGATTCTATGGACAAAATATTGAATGATGCAGAAAGCATCAAAAGAAGATGGATGGAATATATAGAATCACTGTACCAAAAACAAATTATCAATGATCAACCATTTCAAGAGGTATCATATGATTAGGTGCTAATAACACTAAAGGAAAAAGTTCAAGGTTCAGTGAAGGCACTGGTAAAGTACAAGGCTTCAGAAATTGATGGAAAACAAATTGAAATCTTTCAACAAATTGATGAAGCACTGAAGGCACTCATTCATCTATGCCAAGAAGTTTGGAGGATAGCTACCTGGCCAAGTGACTGGAAATGACCCATATTTGTGTCCATTGCAAAGAGAGGTGACCCAACAGAATGTGGAAATCATCGGATAATATCACATGCAAATAAAATTTTGCTTAAGGTAATTAAAAAGCGGCTGCAACCACACACTGACAGAGAACTGCCAAAAGTTCAAGCTGGATTCGGACAAGGATGTGAAATGAGGGCTATCATTGCTGACATCAGATGGATCTTGGTTAAAAGCAGAGAATACCAGAAAGATGTTTACCTGTGCTTTATTGACTATGCATAGGCTTTCAATTGTGTGGATCATGACAAGCTATGGACAACATTTCAGAGAATGAGTATTCCTGAACACTTAATCGTGCTCATGAAAAACCTGTACAATGACCAAGAGAACACCAAATGGTTTAAAATTAGGAAGGTGTGTGCCAGGGTTGTATGCTTTCACCATATTTATTCAATCTGTATGCTGAGCAAATAATTTGAGAAGCTGGATTATATAAATAAGACTATGGTGGTGGTGATGTGCCATGGAGTCGGTTCTGACTTAGCGAACCTGCACACGATTTTTGAGGCTATAAATCTTTAAGGGAGCAGAAAGCCTCATCTTTCTCCCGTGGAATAACTGGTAGTTTCAAACTGCTGACCTTGGGGTTAGTAGCCCAACTCATAACCACTATGTTACAATAGCTCCTTAAATAAGACCATATGCCACATATTATATGGCATCAGGACTAGAGGAAGACTAACAATTTGCATATGCAGATGATACAACCTTGCTTGCTGAAAGCTAAAAGGAGTTAAAATACTTACTGATGAAAATCAAAGACCACAGCCTTTGGTATTGGTTGCGCCTCAATGTAAAGAAAACAATTATCCTTACCTCTGGACCAATAAACATCCATATAAATGGAGAAAAGACTGAAGTTGTCAAAGACTTCATTTTGTTTGGATCAACCATCAACACTCATAGAAGCAGCAGCCAAGAAATAAAAGAATGCATTGCATTAGACAAATTTGCTGCACAAGATGTCTTTAAAGTGTTGAAGAGCAAAGATGTCAGTTTGAGGACCAAGGTGGTATTTTCAATAACCTCATACGCATGCAAAAGTTGGACAGTGAGTAAGGAAGAATGTAGATAGAATTTATGCATTTGAGTTATGGCATTGGAGGAGAATATTCAAAGTACCATGGGCTGCCAAAGGAAACAATCAATCTGTGTCAGAAGAAGTACATCCAGAATGCTCCTTGGAAGCCAGGATAGTTACCTGGCCAAGTAGGATATCATGTTTAGTAAAGTGGGAGGTTGGATAAAAAGAGGAAGACCCCCAATGAGATAGATTGGCACAGTGGAAGCATCAATGGACTCAAGTGTAGTAATGATTGTGTGGTTGGTGCAGGACCCGGCAGTGTTACGTTCTGTTGTGCATAGGGTCGCTATGAGTCAGTATCAACTCAATGGCACCTAACAACAAGAAGAAATGGCCAGAGCTATCATCCTGTGATTCCCAAGACTATTTTTAAACTGCTAAGACACAAAATGGGCTTCCCATGCTGAGAATTATGAAATTTTTTTTTCCAGATGTTTGTAATCTATACAGTTATGTTGGCATAGATGAGTGAGCGCCTCCAGGGCTGCATCAGCTTATATTCCGTCAATTCCTGGAGTCTTGTTTTTCACCAATGTCTGCAGTGAAGCCTGGACTTCTTCCTTCAGTACCATCAGTTCTTGATTATATGTTGCCTCTTGAAATGGATGAACATCAACTATTTCTGTTTGGTACAGTGACTTTGTGTGTTCCTTCCATCTTCTTTCAAGGTTTTCTGCATCATTCAATATCTTGACTATTGAATCCTTCAATACTGAAAGTTATTACTTGAATTTTTTCTTCAGTTCTGTCAACTTCAGAAATGCTGAGTGTGTTCTTCCTTTTTCTAACTCCAGGACTTTGCACATTTCATTATAGTATTGACTTTGTCTTCTCCAATGGCCCTTTGCAATTTTCTGTTCAGCTCTTTTCCTTCATCATTTCTTCCACTGGCTTCTGCTGGTCAAGAGCATGTTTCAGAATCTCATCTGACATCCATTTTGGTCTTTTTTTCACTGTCTTTTTTTTTTTTTTTTTTGCTTTCTTCATGAATGATGTTCTTAATGTCATCCCACAACTCTTCTGGTATTTGGTCATTAATGTCTTACACAACAAATCTGTTTTTGAGAAGCTCTCTACATTTAATATTCAACATTATATTTTGGTTCTTTTGGGCTTGTTTTCATCTTTTCAGCTTTAACCTGAAACTACATATGAACAATTGATGGTCTTTTCCACAGGCCTTGTTTTAGCTGATGAAATCAAGCTTCTCCATTGAAGTAGTCGATTGTAGTCTTCCATCTGTTAAGATCCATGCATATGGACCAACCTTAAATGTTGTTTGAAAAGGTATTTGCAATGGATAAGTCCTTGGCCTTGCAAAGTTCTATTATATGATCTCCAGCCTCATTTCTATCACCAAGGCCATATTTTCCAGCTGTTGATTCCTTCACTTTGTTTCCAACTGTACATCTTTGTGGGAGCAGAAAGCCTCATCTTTCTCCCATGGAAAGGCTGGTGGGCTCAAATCATTGGTTTGCAATCCAATGCTTATTCTACAGTAAAACCTGTAAAAGTCAGAACCTAAGGTGGGAAACTGTGAGACCCAGAAAAACAAGGCAGTCCCATTGAGCTCAGGCTGTCACAGGTTTTGTGGTTGTTATCTCTGTATTTACACTAACGGCCCCTGAGCAGAGCTAGTCTGGAAGGTCAAGCTACAGAGACTATGTTGTTATTGTCTGAAATCAAGTTGACTCCGTGTAGAACTGCCCATAGGGCCTCCTGGGCTGTCATCTTTCTGGAAGCTAGAGCACCTTTTAAATACACACACACACACACACACACACACACACATTGGGATGGGGGGGTTATGAAGTCCTGTACCACCAAGCAGATCAAAGGCCTGGGTGATCCCCAGCAGCAAGCAGAGTTGGTTAATTCTCTGCAGGTGCTCAGAAAACTGAACTAACAGAGACATGCAAAGTCAACACAGCTTCAATAGAGACAAGGAAAGAGAGGGGTGTGGATGGGGTGGGCTTGGCTCAAGGTTGAAACCAACAGAAGAGTCGTTAACAATGTAAGATAAACAGCAGTGGAGCATGGAAGCATCACCTACAGCAGTTTAATATCAATGAGACCACAGAGTCATGATAGTAATGACTACAAACTGCCGGAGTAAGCCAGGGAGCCCAGGAACATGAATGCACTTGTATGGGGGAAAACAAATGAAGAGATTCAGGCAAAACTACCCCCTTTCCTCTTGGAGGCTCTTTAATCTTTAATATTTTTCTCTCTTGACACCAGGCACTGATCTTGCCCCAACATGACAAGGAATAACTTCTGAGAAGTGAATACTTCTCCTCATTTGGGTGAGGGCCTTCTGACAGGTGACGGCCGTGTGTCTACCAAGCTCAAAGCAAGAGTTTACTATCCGACTCTGTGAGTCCTACCGTCTCAAAGCTGGACAGGTCAGAGCTGAGACACTTTGTCCTTCCTCCCTCACAACGACTACTGTATCTTAAAGAGCTTCAGGGCCCCGGGCTGCAGCAGAGACCAAGGTGCCTCTTTGGGAACTGGAGGCAGACAAGACTGAGCTGAAGATGCTCAGGCTGCACTTTAAACCTCTTTAAATTGTTGTACCAGTTTCTTCTAGCACTTGTCTGAGGGTAACCAAGGCCAGCACTGTTCACTGGAAATCTGGAAGTGGGCGTCTCTTGTGGCCTCAATGATGCCAGCTTGGCAAGGAAGAGTGTAGTACTTGGTCTCTGTGACTCTGATGGAACCTGCTCAACCCACTGTCAGGTCAGTGTCAGCGTGGGCTGAGTCACAAGGAATGAAGAGCAAATCAATTTATGTGGTTTTTAATATTTTGTGACTAAAACCATTATTAAAAATGAATATAAGAGATTTTGGATCTTTATTCCATTCCTTACTCTGTTGCTCTCTCTGTCTTTATCATCTCCTGGTACTAACAGTCTGTCCATTTGTACTGGGGACATTTAATGCTACATTCCTACCTATGCATTCAGTCAGTCAATACTAGCTGTGCCAGGAAGTACGCTGTGCTCTGGGGAAATAGCAATGAATGAGTTAGATCCAAATCTCTATTTTCATGGAACTTAATTCTAGTGTGTGTGTGTGTGTGTGTGTGTGTGTGTGTTGAGGGGAGGATAGAGAGACAATACACAAAGTAAACAAATCATTGAGAGGGTGAAAAAGGTGATGAAAATGATAAAACAGGACAGGCTAATATGGAGTGACTGAGGAAGGGAAAACCCTCTGAGAAGGTATCATTTGTGCTAAGCCCTGACCAGATGAGTAACCTGTCATGCATCTGGGAAAAGGGGAACAGCGGAAGAGTGGGAAGGCTATGAGATAAAAACCAGCACAATAGGGTTTTGCTCCACACTTCCATATTCTGCACACAAATGCTAGTTCTCTGTCTCTAGTGTGTTACAATCTGTTAGAGAAATGGCTTGAGGAGGCCTGGGAAAGGAACAAAGTTGAATGGAACCACATTCCAAGACTTACCAATTACTGCAGACACATTCTGCCTTTGAGGGGTGGGGGTGGGAACATAAGCAGGTACTCTGATCCCAGAGCAGAGATAAGCGACAGGAGCTGTAGACGCTGCTCATTTCCCCTTTCATGACTGTGCTTAATTGGCACAGCGGTCCGTGTGAATGCGCGCAGGATGTCCAAATCACAGCACTGTTTCACACATCATCATTTCAAGTCACTAACTGACAGGATTTAGCACTCTGTGTCTGGCAGCAACCAGCAGTGAAGCTGAGAGAATTCCACTGGATTATCCAAAGCATCTGACCCGCAAATGAGGAGTGAGGAGAACATTTTTAAAAAACAACTCTTGAATGGTTCAGTGAGCCAATTCGACATAGAACAGAGACGCACAAATATCCAGCCGCCTCTGAGGCAAAAGGTCAACTTCTTGTGCTTGTCTCTGATCTTCAAAATCCCAGTTCTTGAGCTGGGCTCAGTCCCTCATTTTCCTCGCCCAAGGGGTGAATGGGAAGCAGAGACAGGTCGGATGGGGTGCTTGGGGGGCAATACTCCATTGTCTGAAATCAGAGGAGCATGGCAGCTGGGTAAGAGTGGACCAAGTGCCAGAAGAAGAGGGACAGTCAGGAATGCAGGATGTGTCCTCTACAGAGTCAGAAATGGGGTTTTCAGTGAAAAAAGCTGGTACAGCCAGGTCTTTAGTTTTGGCAAGCCCGGACACAGAGGCCAGGTGTGGGATGAGAGGTTGGGATGAGGGGAAACTAGATGATATGGAACTTCCCTACCTTGTGGAGTCCTGAACTTCACAATTTTCCAATCATGCCCTGAGGCCCTCCCCCCACTTCCAAAGACCTCTCCCCTCCAAGTCCTTCTCACACAGCTGTTAGGTAAGATTTACTAGACGGGATATGTTTGCAGAATCTGTTTTGTTCATTGGAACATGTTTATCACAAAAGAGAAAAACACTGTCCCTTCCCACTCTTTGCTTTTTGGGGACTGCCTTCTGGGAGTTGGAACTGGATAAACAGATGGACTTCATGGAGGGAATCAGGCGGAACGCCAGGGTGTGTATATATATCTTGGTCTCAGTGTATATATGGCAAATAGTCCTCATCCAAACAGCTGTGCTGGGTTTGGAGGGAACTGAGGGGACAGTATCTTCTGGTTGAGAGGATTCCCACTGTTCCAAGGTGTACATCCCTAGAGGAACCTTGGACTACAAGATACCAGATGGTTTCTAGAGTTTCAATCCCAGATATATGACCTTAATTTAATTTTCTAGCCTCTGGCTGCAGTAATTAGGCTTGTGCCAGATTTAAAAATATTACTTATTATTTGCATTGGGTGTTTTTTTTGTGTGTGTGGACACCCACAGCATGCCATGTACACGGTCTAGAGTGGTTACTGAACTTCAAGCACCTTTTCGCTACACCAGATGCTCAGGATAGGTCTGACTGTGTATGATGTGTGTGTGCATGCGTGCAGAAGTTGTGGAAGGCCTGAAATACATTTTCCATGCCACAGGGAAAGTGTAACTGCAGGGAAGGGACAGAGGAGAGTGACCATTCGTGTGGTGCTACTGCTGCTGGAGAAACAGGGAACTGGGAGGGAGAGCGGCAAGCGGCTTTCCTGCTACTATTCTGCCACCTCTCCAATCTAAAGCTATGCTGCGTTACTGGGGCCCAAGTGACCGGCACAGTGCTTTCATTAATTCAATGCACTTCAATTCTAACATGTGAAGGCTTGCCATTATGTTTCAGAGGCATCTTCTATTAGCAAAAACAACAAAACTCATTTGATTCACAGAATAGGGCTTAAGTATATGCCTCCTTCCCTCCTGTACAAATTCCTTTAACCAACCATGAGGAAAAAAAGGATGACAATACAGCCTGAACAGGGAACTAGTATCAAATAGATCCAACCCCGTCCCCAGTCCCCCACCCCCCAAAATCAAACAAACAAACAAACAAAATGAAAAATCCTTCCCTGAGGTACAATGGGTTGTGTCATTAGGCTCAGGTAGCTCACAGACAAGAACATTAAATAATTAGACTCCAACAGACCAAGGTGCTGGCAGTAATGGGACCTCAGCCAGACGGAACAAAAGCTCCTGTTTCTAACAAAGGTTTTGCAGAGCTTTATAGCACAGTGAGCAAAGTGTGAGAGGGATGCTGCCCAGGAAATGAAAGGCCTTCATCGTTCCTCCTCAGTGAGCGGAGCCCAGGAGGAGGTTCCAGGCGCTCTCACAAACACCCTTTAATAATACCGTCCAGAGCCTTTGATTCAAGGAACACGCTGAAGAATAAACAGCCTATTAATCTGAGTTTTCTGGTGTGCCTGAGTATACAAAGCGGCAATGAACTAACCCCTTGGCTCTCGCAAACAGCCCGGCTGCACACCATCCACTGCTCCGCTGCCCAGCTGAGCCCCTCCTCCCACCACTGCATGCAATTTGTCTCTGGAAAGGCTTAGGGCTTGGGGGCCCTGATGGTTTCATCGAAGGATGCCCAGGCCAAACCCAGGGTGTAAAGAAGTAGAAACAGCGCATCCTTGTTTGGCCAGAAGAAGGCATAACCATGTGACTTCAGGCTCAAATGAGAACCCTGAGTGAGGGGACAAAGTCATCAGTCTGCCTCTTTCTGAGCCAAGGTGACAGTCTCAGGCCTGGGAAAGGAAGGCCCAATTTCAATGGCTCCCAGTCTGGGTTACCTTGGCGGCAGGAAGGGCTCCTGCAAGGGTAGGCTTTGGGTGCCGTCCTGTGGAAATATTCCTGGATACTGAGTTTGCAAGGAGACAACTAGAAGAAAGAGAAGCAGCTATTTCACTCTCAGATTCTTTCACTACGCATTCTTAAAAAAAAACTATGAGGTGTAATTTTTGTGATAACAGCCATTTAGTGATGCATCAAAGTTCTCCTTCCCACCCCCAGAAAATCATAGTTAGAGAAGCTGATAGCATAAACATTTAGCAATAAACCAGGTGTTCAATTGTTGAAAAGCGTGAGTGAGGTTAGGAATACAGGCTCAAACCAGCCATGGGGGCCAGGCAGCTTGTCCTCCCGTGCTCACCAGTTGCACACCTGTCATAAAAGGAACTGGCATGGAGAAGTGGATCCATCAGTGTGACGTCATCCCTGCCACCCAACTCACACATGCACGCACACACACACAACCTGAAAGCACATAGCCAATTGACTCCAAATGGATATACAAAAGAAAACACATCTGGTGAAAATGTCCTCTCTACAGATAATGTCCAAAAGGCACTTAACTTAAAAAAAAAAAAAAAAAATTCTAAAGTCCTCTGATTCTGTTTTCAGTAACTACTCTATATTATCTCTTGAACTGGAAAGAGAAAAAGGCATATATCTTACAAAAAAGAAGTAGAACAAAAGCTCACATATGCCAATGGACTCAGAAATGCTTAAAATACAGTGATAAGGAGCAGGAGTTTTGTAGTCTACTTCGGCCACTTGCTAGTATATGATCTTAGACATGTTACATAAAGTCAGTGAGCCAGTGGGCTTCAATTTCCCACCTGTAAATGGGATTACTGAGAAGATTATATGACATACTATATTAAAAATACTTGCTATGCCTGGGAGACAGTAAGCACTCACTAAGTGACATCTATACTTAGTCCCCTTTAAATCCTCTAGACAAACACACAGGAATCAAGCACGGTTCTATGGAGGGACCTAATTTGTGGCTGGCACAAGAGCTACCTCAGAAAGGAGTTTCTTTATCTGTTTATCAGGCTGGGCTTAGAAGGTCCCCAGATCTTTCCTGAAGAGTTTGGATTCTATGGAGTCACTGGTGAAAGTGCTATGAGAGAGCACAGCCTAGTCCTCTGGGGCCTAAATTTTGACTTGGGAACTGCAGAATGTTCTGGAGTCTCCCCACCCCAGATTCTGGCTTAGCAGATATAGCCTTCTTCCTCTGGCTTCCACCTGTTGAGACAACCATATGTAATCTGAACACAGAGGGGCCTTGCAAGCCCAGATCTGGTATCAGACAGCCTTTCTCTGCAGCATTCCTGGGGTCATAAAATGACAAACATTTCAACAGGCTGAATCTCACCCTTCCTGCCCTGTAACTGGGGGGCTTGTGAAAATGCTTCTGGTGATTTGAGCCAGGGGTACCTTGTTCCTGGGCTGTGAGGTGAACTTCATTAATATTGATGAGCTGCAGCTCGTTAACCTCATTGGATGTTTATTTACAACCATTCATCTCATATGCTAATGACTGACACTGGCCCTTCATATAGAAGAGAGAACTGGACCCTCTTTGCCAGCGCTTCCTTGGCAGACTCTTGTCCCCTGAAACACAAGTTTGCACAGAGGGAATGAAGCCAGATGGAGGGAATGCAGCAGCGAGGACAAAATGATGTGAAAAGAATGTCTGCAATGTCATGGGGGAGAGAGAAGCCCAACAGCTGGGGCCACAGAGGGAGGGATGTTTGGTTACACCCACAGGTTGGGTAACAACGAGAAGCTGAAGGGTGGGGACCTGAGGACCTATGAAAGGGACAATCTGCTACATTTTGGAGTTGGGGTGGGGGTAGAGCTACATGGGACCTGTAGGGTCAGGGGGCTTTGAAGGCCTCTCTTGGATTCATTTCATTTTCTACTGGGATCATCTGAAATCAATAAGCAGGGACAGAGGCAGGTATCTGTGAGGCAGTTCAATGTCCACAGCAACTAAAGCTTATCAAATGCTTGGCTTGAGAGCGTGAACTCGTCATGCCCATCACCATGTAATGGGTAAGCAAGGTAGAGACCATCACTGTTTTGCTTTCCTCCAAGTTATGGAAGTGTACATCAAAGCATAGTATGATGAAGCAAGAGAAGGTTGTTGTTGTTGTTGTTAAATACCATGGAGTTGGTTCAGATTCATAGCGACCCTGTATAGGGTTTCAAAGGAGCAACTGGTGAGCTTGAACCACCAACCTTGTGGTTCAAACCGACTTTGCAGTCCAGCGCATTAACCCACAGTGCCACACCAGAAGGAAGAGTTGTTGTTGTTAGTGTCGTGGAGTTGGTTCTGACTCACAGTGACCCTGTAGAGGGTTTCCGAGGCTGTAAATCTTTATGGGAGCAGAAAGCCTCCTCTTTCTCCCACAGAACCACTGGTAGTTTTGAACTGCTGACCATGAGATTAGCAGCCCAATTCGTAACCACTACACTACCAGAGCTCCTTAGAAGGGAAGTTAGAGACTGGAAAATTAAAAAACTAACAACCAGAACCAAAGCGGTTATTCTGTTGTTTCAAGAACTGCAAAGGCAAAGAATCCAGGCCTCTGCCCAACTGCATAGCATGTTGTAGGTCAATTTTGAGTTGTCCTAAGTATATGAAACATTGCCCTACATGCAAGAAAGAACTGCCATAAAACATATGGGGAAGATGAGGGAAAGGATTTTGGCTATCTAAACACTTTATTAACACAGTCTCAACCAGAGCCCCAATCCAAACCCACTGCGGTTGAGCTGATTCTGGCTCAGAGAGACCCTAGAGGACAGCGCAGAACTGCCTCCTGGAGTTTCCGGCTGTAAGTCTTTTATGGAAGCAGCAGACTGCCTCAGGTTTCTCTTGCAGAACAGCTGATTCGAATTACAGACCTTTTGGTTAGCAGTCCAATGCTTAACCCATGGCACCACTAAGGTTCCACTAGCAGCAACAGCAAATTTGAAATTTCTTAAATATTCCCACCAATTTTCTTGTCTTTGCTGCTGTGTATTTTACATTACTCTTAGACAGTTATTCCCTTCCTGCCTGCAGGGTCCACACCCTCTTGTTGCTCTCAATCTATTTTTTCTGTGAAATGCTTTGAAGCTCAATCCTTCTTCCCTTGATGTGCCTGTCTGTAAGGTGAAGAGGCAGAAGAAGAAAGGAACCTCTTACCTTAAAGATGTAACCGCATTTTATTTAAGTACAAAGTATTGGTTCTAACTGGTAGGTTTCATATTTGAGCTGTTGTCTGAAATCATCACCCCTTAGGGTAGGAATTGCAGCTTCTTTCAAGTTTTCTATGAACTCAGTTCCAATAAGACTTAAGGAATAATCAATAGCAATCTGCATTCGACTTGACCATCTGCAGCCTCCGATGCTTAGGAACAAAGGAAGCTCAAAGAGGAACTGACAACCTATGCTTGTTCTAGACTAGTGTCTCTCAACCTTTTAATTTTTTCCCCTTCAATATCACCCACTTCAATGAGGCCTGGTGTAGTGCTGCGGGTTAATGTGTCAGACTGCAAAGTCGTTTGAACTGCAAGGTCGACAGTTCAAGCTCACCATCTTCTTGGAAACCTTATTCAGGGTTGCTATGGGTAGGAATCGACTCAACGGCACTTAACAACAACAAGGTACTTTTTAATAAGGATACTTGCTGGTGCAGTGGGTTAAGCATTAGGCTTTGAATGGCAAATTGGTGGTTCAAACCCAGCAGCCATTCCTTGGACGAAAGAGGAGGCAGCCCACGACACCCTATGGCATCTGTCCTATACAGTTCCTATGAGTCAGAATCGACTTGATGGCAGTGGGTAATTCGATTTTTGGACAATTATTTCTAGTTATCCCACCCCACTCACTACTAATGAAATTTTATTACCAGACGTGTACTTTGCATATTTTATGGACTGGAAGGCCACAAGCCATTGTAATATCTAAACATTTCACACACATATCCCCAAAAAGAACTAATTACTGTTGCTTGGGGGCAATAATGCCCCCATTGAGAATGTATGAGTTCTGAGGCCTTTTTTGTTTTAAAGTATATCATCTGATTTAATGTGTTCCAGAATTGAACCTAACATTCTCCCAAAGTGAGCCATCACACATAATTACACCTCTGTCTCGATTTTTTAAAAAAGAGAGAAAGAAAGAAAGACATCTTTGTGTCTATCTAGTGATAGTTTTTCCAAAGAAGAGATCAAAATCCTTTTTTCACACTGGACCTGATCTAGGCACAGAATAAATGGCTTACTTTTTGGCAGTGGGTTAGCTTTTTACAATTGTTCTATTTGCGTACTGAAAAAGGCTCCTTAGAGACCCCCAAATAGTTTATTCTCTAAAAAATTCAACAATATACTCCCTTGTAAGAGTAGAATTAAATTTCCTTTCTCATTAAATTTCTCCCAAACCCCAGACAGTGGTTGGTACTGCTCTTCCCTTTGCAAGCAGAACCATCACGACAATGACCGATTAGACAGTTTAATTTAGGTCGCAGGGATTGATGTTTCTTTATATAAATAGCTTACCAATTGCTTGGAGGATTTCTGATGTTGTTACGTGTTGCCGAGTCGATTCCGACTATACAGCAACCCTGTATAGAGTTAACTCTTCAAGGGAGCAGAAAACCTTACATTTCATCTGTGGAATGGCTTGAATCATGGACTTTGTGGTTTGTAGTCCAGTGCTTAGTGTATGGAGCTACTGCACTCCCCCTGAGGATTTCTTGACCTTATGATAATATGAGATCCTGATATGGCATTGTGGGTTAATGTGTTGGACTGCAAGGCTAGTTTGAATCACAAGGTTGGTAGTTCAAGCTCACCAGTCACTCCTAGGAAACTCTGTACAGGGTCATTATGAGTTGGAACTGACTCGACAACACTTAGCAACAACAACAATACGGAGTCCTGGTATGGCACACTGTGGGATAAAGCACTGGACTGCGAGGTCTATTTGAACCACAAGGTCAGTAGTTCAAACTCACCAGCTACTCCTTGGAAACCCTATACAGGGTTGCTATGAGTCAGAACTTAACAACAACAACTACCATAATAGGGGATTCTGGTACTGAGCTAGAGAAAAATGTGTTCTATCTCCATCAATTCCTTCTTTTCATCTGACACAGAATGTCAAAGGAGGTGCTAACAAAGTCTCTAAGCAATGACTGATGGGAAGAATGGAAGAGAAACCATGCCACTGCCCACAGGAACAGGAGCCCTGGTGATGCAGCGGGTAAGTACGTGGCTTCTAGCCAAGAAGTCAGCAGTTCAACCCCCCAAGCTGCTCCACAGGAGAAAGATGTGGGAATCTGCTGCTGTAAAGGTTTACAACCCTGGAACCCTTCTGGGGGAGTAAGTCTCTGTCTTATATGTTCACTGTGAGTGAGAATTAGGCTCAGCTGCAATAGGGTTGTTGATTTTTTTTTTTTTTCCCCTAAAGTTTACTGTTTCAAAAGTAAATCGCTTCAGGTGGCATTGAATAGGGAGGTAAGCAAATTCATTCCTAAAATGAACACCACCATCTTTGCAAACTTCAGATGAAAGGTTTTAAAGGATGATGTGCGCCTCAGAAGATGCAAGAACCAAATCAAGACCTCCCACAAAGAGCCTTCAAGTAACATGAGAAATTCATGTTTTATTTAGCAGTCATGGCAACTGACCACATCATAAAACTATCCATACTTGAAACTCACCATAAGTGAGTGAGAATTAGAGGTTGGTGAGCCAAATAAAAAAATTCTATCTCAAAGGGCTTGTATCTGTAAACTAGCCTCAGGCTTATTTAATTCTCCAATGAAACCACTGTTTAAATTTTCTCCAAACAAATACAACTTCTTGTGACTAAAGAGTAAGAGGTTACAAGAGATAACTTCTCCAGCTAAGACTTCAAGTAGATCTGAACCTAGTCCACTCATCCTCATAAGAATCAATTCTACTGAAAAACAGAACAAAAGCTACAGGGATGGCTATCCCGTGATATTGCTTAGGAACCCAGTATGACATTGAATACGCTTATCTCTAGTAAATTTGTTCTCATATGTCACCTCAGTCCTTCACATTGCAAAAGGAGGACATTTCTTTTTTCTTTGAAGAGGTAAAGATGGGTTTAAGTTAACAAATTTGAGGGAGGGAGAAAAAAAGTCTCCACACTTTCCCTCAGAGAAGATAAAACTTTAACTATTCTGAGCTAAAATAGAGAAACTAAAGATACGCAGTATGGGGTTCTACCTTTATAGATACACATGAGTCACTTTTGACTTTTGTGTTATTGAATAGTCATTTCAATTGAAAAAGCATTTCCTACTAGATGCTATAAAATAGGAACAAATTGTGGAGGCTGGCGGTGGGAAGGGGGAAATTCTTTAAGTCTTGGACATCAGACAGCAAGGAGACTAAACTGAAAATAACTCAGAAGAAGAGAGGAGAGAAAGAGAGTTCCTCAAACACCCACTCATCTTCTTTGCCGCAGCTCAGCAATGAATTGGAAAGGGCAGTGAGGAGAAATGAGTATCACCTTGGTCCAATCTTGATTTGTTCATTTCAGGAGCATTTGTCTATCTTGTTCTACCAACATAACTGCTTAAAAAAACAATCCTAGATTCAGGAAAAGGCTAATCTTTTTTTCATTGGCAGGGGACCAAAGAAAACACATTCTCCAATGAGCAATATAATAAGGTAATAAAAACAAGACTCTGTACTTATCAAACATTTTTATCTGAAGCGCTCAAGACATTTGCCAATATTATGCCCGATTGCCATCTCCCCTTCCCAACCTTCCCCACAGCTGTGGGAGGAAAGGTACGGCTTTTAGTCGGCGGGATGTCTCCAGTGTACACTGCTGTAAGTATGAACACAACAGGAGGAAAATCACCTCCCAAAGAGGGTGTGGGGGAGGCCCTTGGACTCTCCAGGGCCGGTGAGGGCTTTGCTCCACCACTTCAAAGGCAGTGTGGCGAAGTTCTTCTTGGCAGCTGGAAAGAGCAATTCTCCAATGGAGAATTCAGAAGAAAGAGGCATTTTCAGAAGGCATTTTCCCTTCTAGATTTAAGTAGGGAAATAGAGCCACTGAGTCATGAATCTTTTTTTCTGGAGTTGGGTCTGATTATCCCAGCTTTCTGCTCCATGAAGAGTGGTGTGAAAAGGTTAGTGTTTAGGATCAAGAGTTTGCTCAACATCACAAAGGAGATCTGTGACACAGAGAATGAGAGAATTCAGGGATCAACTTCACACAGTGACAGAAATAGGTTATCAGAATAGCCCCTAGAAGTTTGGAGAATTAGAAGCTTGAATATATTTAAAAAAAAAAAAAAAAAAGTAGAGACCAGGGATGAGTATGCTGAGCATAAAATCTGAGAAGCTGGGTTCTATGAAGAAAACCATGGCATCAGGATTGGAGGAAGACTTATTAACCACCTGTGATATGCAGATGATACAACCTTGCTTGCTGAAAGTGAAGAAGACTTAAAATATTTACTGACGAAGATCAAAGAGCACAGCCTTCGGTATGGATTACATCTCAATGTAAAGAACACAAAAATCCTCACCACTGGACCAATAAACAACATTCTTATCAACAGAGAAAAGATTGAAATTGTCAGGGACTTCATTCATCTTGGATCAACTATCAACACTCTCGGAAGCAGCAGTTAAGGACTCAAACAACGTATTTGCATTAGGCAAATCTGCTGCACAAGACCTTTTAAAGTGTTGAAGAGCAAGGATGTCAGCTTGAGGACTAAGGTACACCTTAGTTATTTTCAATAACTTCATATGCATGTGAAAGCTGGACAGTGAATAAGGAAGACCGTAGAAGACCTGATGCATTCGAATTATGTTGGAGGAGAATATTGAAAGTGCCATGGGTTGCCAAAAAAACCAATGAGATCTGTGTTGGAAGAAGTGCAGCCAGAGTGCTCCTTGGAGGCCAGGATGGCCAGACTTCATTTCTCATACTTTGGACATATTGTCAGGAGGGACCAGTCGCTGGAGAAGGATATCACATTTGGTAGGGTCAGAGAAAAAGAGGAAGACCCCCAGCGAGATGGATTGGCAAAGTGGCAGCATCAGTGGGCTCAAGCATGGCAACAACTGTGAGGTTGGCCCAGGATCGGGCAGTGTTTTTTCTGTTGTGCACAGGTGGCTATGAGTCGGTACTGACTCGATGATACCTAATAACAACAACAACAAGGATGGGTAAGAAGGCATCATTTCAAAGGTTTAACGCAAGGAACCATATATTATTAAAAAACAGTTTTACAAGTTGAGTATCAGTAGAGTAACAGGTAGTACAATTTCTTCCAAAGTTTTCCAAAGAGCACAGAATGAGGTGCTATACACACAACCACAAGGTTGGTTTGACTCATAAGGGTGGTGGTTAAATCTTACCAGCTGCTCCTCGGAAACCCTATACAGGGTCATGATGAGTTGGAACTGACATGACGGCACTTAACAACAACAATAACAACGTGCTGTGGTGTAGTGGATACAAGTTGGGCTGTTAGTGCAAGGTCAGCAATCTGAATCTACCAGTCGCTTCATGGGAGAAAGATGAGGCTTGAAGGAGATTCTTTAAAAAGAAACTTGAATGTGCAGATTCCTGTTTTTGAACTTTGTAACCATTTAAATAGTTATCTTCTCTATTTTATTCTCTAGTTACTATTATTGAAGAAAATAGCTTAAAATACTATCCTTGAAAAAGGATTTTTAAAAAGATACTTACTAAGCCTATACAGGGTGGCTATGAGTTGGAACTGACTTGATGGTAACAACAATGTCTCCATCAAATCAAAGCTTATAAACGAAGTTTTCTATTGCTTGAGATAAATCTAGTACATGGGTGGAATCTTGACTTTTCACGTCACACCCAATTCAGGTTTGTCCCCTTCACCTAGACCCAGGCCTCCAGGCAAGAGAGCAATTCAACTTCTGTTTGAAAACAATTACCTGTCTTGTGTTTTTAAAAATCCAGAAAAATGTTCTTCTACATTTCCTTTACAGTTCTTTGGCCGGTCCAGTTCCCTGAATCTGTCTGTCCATCAGAGTTACTTAGGGGCATGGATATGGATCTATTCCAAAAGGTTGGCCAGGTAGCTCCCTTTCAAATTTCTTGGCATAGATGGGTGAGTGCGTCCAGTGTTGTATCCATTTGCTGAAACAGCTCAGTTGATAGTCTATCAATTCCGGGAGCCTCGTTTGTAGCCAATACCTTTAGTGCAGCCTGGATTTCTTTCAGTACCATTGATTCTTGAGCATATACTCCCTCGTGAAATGGTTCAACGCCAACCATTTCTTTTTGGTACTGTGACGCTGTATTCCTTCCATCTTCTTTTGAATCTTTCTGTATCACTCACTATTTTTCCCCTGGAAACCTTCAGTATTTCAACTTGAGGCTTGAATTTTTTCCTCAGCTCTTTTAGCTTGAGAAATGCTGAGCATGTTCCCTTTTGTTTTTCTAACTCCAGGTCTTTGCATAGTTCACTATAATACTTTACTTGGTCATCTAGAGCTGCCTTTTGAAATGTTCTGTTCAGCTCTTCTACTTCATCATTTCTTCCAGCAGCTTTAGCTACTTTACATTCACTAAGATTACAAAGTTGTTTAAGACATGTTCTGTAGTTGTACTCAAAGAACTTAAAGTTTAGTGGCGAAAACAAACCAACTGATTTCAGGGCATGTTGAAAATGTAATGACAGAGAGCTAAGGAACATACAGAACTGCTCGCTTTGTGGCTGAGGCAGGGAATTGCTGAAGAAAAATGTTTAAGAGAAGTTGCTATCAAAAGTGAGCACTGAGGTGGGGGTTTATCCAGGTCACAGAATGGGTTGATGGTGCTACAGGCAGAATCTAAGCAAAGGCATTCATTCTCATGTGAAACATGTGGGATGAGGGGACCTTTCAGGACCCGAGGCCAGTATAACTGAAGAGTAACTTCAATGGCAGGAGTTTCTAGAAATGAGGCTGGAGAGAAGGTAGACATCTGGTCACAGAAAGCCCTTGTGTACTTTATTTAGTCTGTAGATGATGCAGGCACCACTAAAGTGTTTTAGATGAGAGAAGAATTGTTGTTAAGTGCCATCGAGTTGATTCCGACCCATAGAGACCCTGTATAGGGTTTCCAAGGAGCAACTGGTGAGCTTGAATCACCGACCTTGCAATTCAAATGACTTTGCAGTCTGGTGCAATAACCCACAGTGCCACACCAGCACTCCGAGAGATGACTAGCACAGTATTATTTTCATCTTATGTAGATCTCTTGACTCTAAAGGGAGAAAGGTGGATAGGAGACATTAGTAAGAATTCTATTGCAAAGATCCAAATAAATGGTTTTCCTTGCATTATATTATAAAATAGACACTGGAGGGGGAGAGAAAGGAATAGCAAAAAAGCATCACCATAGAAAGCTTGTAAGTCCGTCTTCTGCCTATAACTGATTGGAATACCTAAAATGGGGCTACAACGTGCCCAGTGAAGGAGGCTTCCTGCGGAGCCTCTGCAATACATAAGACTATAGGTGGAAGCCTGAACCACATCCAGATCTCCAGAGATGGGAAATTCCCACTTGAAAGGACAAGTAGACCAACCTGGAGTGGCTAGAAGAACAGAAGATACTTCTTGAAAGAAAGACCTACAGGAAAAATATAAAACAACATAGGCAGACTGTTACTACAAGAACAAGCAACTTGCTTGCCCAAGAAACATCAAGACAAGTGGTCAGGTCCCCTCAGTGCAAACCCCCTTCCAAGACTAAGACTCAATGGGAATACACGCTGTGATTGGTGACCACGCTCGACACCGATAAGGGGAAGTGAGGGAAAAACAGCAATGAAGCGGTGAGCTAAGCCCTACAACGTTCAATAGACTTCTGTGAACCTGGGTGAAGACCTGGTTAGCCAGCAGTGTGGCAAGACCTGGGGATTCTTGGGCCCAGAGTCAGTGACATAGCCACAGAGGACTAGAGTGGAGAGTGAAGTGTCCAGCTGACAAGAAGAGAGGGCATATGCTTAAGAACACCCACACTTGCAGATAATACCCACTTATCCTGGCTTCAGTGACTGGATGATAAGAGCTCAACCAGAAGTAAAAAGAAGAGGAAAAAAAAAAAAGTCTTCTCATACAATTTGATGAACTTGACCTACACCTATGGAAGCAGTAGCTCAAAAGAAGGAACAAGTCCTTACAGCAAAAATCATTCCCACCCCCTCCACACACAGAGTAGACAGGGATGGGCAACTTGGACATTGGCTACCCAAAATGGGGGGTGGGGAGCTACAAAGGCAAGAAGTGACTGGCTTACAAGCTTTCAAGAGGGAACCTAGATCCAGAGGGCCTGGAGGAATGTAGAATCTCCTGTGAGTAGTATTCAATCTGACTTGGCGGGGCTGATGCAATGAAATACAGACCGGTCTCTTGTGATACAATAGTGAATAATTGTTATCAGGACTGATTGTGAGGGTCGGAAATGTAAAGGTAAATAGATGTTTTATAACAAGGAGGGGAGTGATTAACTTTTCAGTCTAGGAGCGGAGGTCCCTAGGACCATCAAGGGAGAAGAGCAGAGAGCGGGACCCTACCCAGAGAAGCAGTGATGCCTGAAATGGAGCCAGAGATGATGATGTGGAGCGATGGAGCAGCTGGCGACTTTAGATCCAGAGAGGGAGAGCAACTGTGTGCTGAAGACCTGGGGGGTACGGGGGAAGGATTGCATGGAGGGGATTGTAACCATGGCAATGAGTTGATATACAATAGAATGAATGTAAAACTAATGTTCTCCCATGTAAACTATCACACAATTCACCATAAAACATTGAAAAAAAAAAAAGATCCAAGTAAAAACTGCTGCTGCTGTTATGTGCCATGGATCAGTTCCTACTCATAGTGACCCTGTATAGGGTTTCCAAGCTTGTAAATATTACAGGAGCAGACAGCCTCATCTTTCTTCTGTGGAGTGACTGGTGGACTTGAACTAATGACCTTGAGGTTAGCAGGCTAATGCACAACCCACTATGTTACCAGTACTCCTTATGTAAAGACTAGGGCAATGAAAATAGGAATAAAGAGGAAAGGTCAGGGATTAAGCACTATTTTGACCTGGTTTAGAGATCATTCAGTTTCTGTTTATGGTGATGGAAGATTTGGCAACAGATATTGGTGATGGTTTCACAACATGATTTATGGAACTGGTGCTACTGGATTACATGTGAAAAATGAGCTGACAAATGTTGTGCTATGTATAGTTTTTATACCATTAAAATTAAAAGTTAAAAGAAAAGAACTATTTTCAAGTTAGGATCAGTAGGACTTTTAAGCTGACAACATGTGAAGGGTTGGAGAGAAGCAGCAGTCTAGACTGATGGACTGTAACTCTGGGGACTGGCATGGGAAACCCAAGAAGAGACAGGGAGGATGAATTTTATTTCTGACACGCTGAAAGTGAGGTCGGTTGTTCCGGAGTTCAGGTTATAGATTAAGAAGTCAGCTGCCTAAAGGAGTAGAAGTCAAAAGAGATAAGACTTAAATGTGAGTTGTAAGAATATGATTGCTTATTTAACACTTAATAATACTTAGTATTACTTATTTACTTAAGAAAAGTACATACACTGGAAACACTCACTAGTCTATACCAAGAAATTCGTGAAGAATGGGAATTGCAGAACACTCAATGCGCTCATGTAGAACTTGTACAGCGAGTTAAGAGGCAGTCATTTAAACAGAACAAGGGGATACTGCATGGTTTAAAATCAGGAAAGGTGTAGTCAGGGTTGTATCCTTTCACCATACATATTCAATGCTGAGCAAATAATCAGAAAAGTTGAACTATATAAAGATGAACACAGCATCAGGAGTGGAGGAAAGCTCATTTATAACCTGCGATATCCAGATGAAACAACCTTGCTTGCTGAGAGCAAAGAGGACTTGAAGCACTTACTGATGAAGATCAAAGAATACAGCCTTCAGTGTGGATTACAACTCAATGTAAAAAATCCCCAAAATACTCCCAACTGGACTTAAAAACGGCATCATAATAAAGAGAGAAAAGATTGAAATTGTCAAGGATTCATTTTTCTTGGATCCAAAATCAATACTCATAGAACAGTAGTCAAGAAATCAAAGAACATATTGCAGTAGGCAAATCTACTGCAAAAAAACCCTTTAAAGTGTTAAAGGGCAAAAATATCACTTTGAGGATTAAGGTACACCTGACCCATATGCATGTGAAAGTTGGGCAATGCATAAGGAAGACCAAAGAAAAGTCGCATTTGGACTATGGTATTAATGAAGAATACTGAAAGTACCATGGACTGCCCAAAGAACAAACAAATGTGTCTTGGAAAAAAGTACAGCCAGAATGCTCCTTAGAAGTGAAGGTGGTGAATCTTTGTCTCACATACTTTGGACATGTTATCAGGAGAGCCCAGCCCCTGGAGAAGGACATCATGTTTGGTAAAGTAGAGAGTCAGTAAAAAAGAGGAAGACCCCAATGAGTGGGACTGACACAGTGGCTCCAACAATGGGCTCCAACATACAACAACTGTGAGGATGGCGCAGGACCAGGCAGGGTTTTGTTCTGTTGTGCACAGGGTCACAGCGAGTGTGAGCTAACTTGACAGCACCTACCAACAACAGTCCAAAAAAATCAAAAGTAAAGGGTGGGACCCTAGGGAACACTGACGTTTAAGACAAGAGGAAGAGGAACTTGTGAAAGAAACTGAGGAGGATTGGTTGGAAAAGTAGGAAGAAGGAAGTAATAAAGGGGCATAAACTTTGAAGCCAAATTGAATCAGTTTGGATTGAATAAGGAGCTCTGGTAGCGTGGTAGTTACGAGTCAGGCTGCTAACCTCAAAGTCAGCAGTTCAAAACTACCAGCCGTTCTGTGGGAGAAACATGAGGCTTTCTGATCCTCGGAAACCCTATGCAGGGTGGCTGTGAGTCAGAACCCACTCCACGGAACACCATCACTACTGCTTTTAAACTGCTTTGGTTTGCAATAGAGATAATACCTTATAGATTGTGATGAGGATGAAATGTAGTAATATATGAATAATATCTTTGAAAAGTGCCTTGAACAATGCTTGAACAAGGCAGGCACTCAAACAAATGTTATTTCTTTCTGTAGTCTGGCCTTTTGTGTGTGTGTCTCTCTCTCTCTAGGTAATCGGACGTAGGATACCCTTAGTTGTTAAGCAGTTGTAAACTGGAGACAGCTTGGCTTATGCCAGCTCTAAACTGAAGCCACAAAGATATAGAAGATTTAAGTTTGCGATTGTACTCCTAATGCTCATAAAATGACTGCTCTTGTGCTACTTTGTATCTCAGTTTCTCCAGGACACTACTCCTTGGGAGCTGTTCTGCAATGAATATGATTAACAACTAGTACCTTGTCTGACAAAGGTTAGGAATTTGTAGTTGTTACAAGTGACATTGGGCTTCATTTTTGGCTCAAGGAAGATATGGGAAGTTTGTAGATGGCAGGTGTTGAAAGGGTATTGGAACATCCAAGAACACTAAAATTAGAAAAGGAAAAAAAAATCTGCATGACTCAAAGATGAGTTTGGTAGAGATTTTCTTTCAATTGGAAGCCAAAACATATATTACATCACCCTGGCAGGTCTGCTTTTAATGATCTGTAAGCTTCAATGAAGAAAGTATCATTTGAGACTTTGAAGGGAGAGGGAGGGAAAAAAAGCTGTTTCAAGTCCTTCAGATAATTTACTACTCCAGTATTTCTAATAACTATGTGAGTCGTTTTCGTTTTGACTGGAGAGCAAAGGAAAAAAAAAGAAACCTGTAGAAACTGGAGCTGGACAAAATAACAAAGTTCCTTGATGAAATCCTGTCTACTACTGGCAGCTGAAACAAGACTCACCCCTTACAGCCTTTAAACAACTCTGTCCATTTTTCCCCTCAGTGATTTTTAAGTGTCACAAAAGGCTCTTCTGACTGAATGAAACAATCATGGGAAAGTTCTCTTGGGAAAAAAAGATGCAACGCTTACAGCACTTTGTCTTGATTATGCCATTACTAGGCCATTTTCTCCTCAGAAATTAAGTTTTCTAGAGTGATGAGATGGAAAGAGGCAATTTTGAAAATCAAATCAATAAAATAAAAATATTTCCAAATAGCACAACAGTTTTGTTACTGTGAAAGACTTTCTTTATCCCAAAATGAAACTGCGATGATCTCTCTACTTTCATCACATGGTTTAACAAGAAGGCCTTCAGGAAATCTATCAAGCTCAGACTTAAGGATGGACTTTAGAAGTCACCAAGTAATCCAACCTCTCTTATTCCATGCCTGAATATCCTGGAGTCTTTGTTTGGAATCACAGTGTACTGTAGAACTTGTGGTGATAACAGACCTGGTTTTTACTCTGCACGGTCTAGTATGGCAGCCACTGGCCATATATGGCTCTTGAGTACTTGAAATGTGATTAAGGTACTGAATTTTAAATTTTATCTCATTTTAATTAATATAAATTTAGATACTCAATGTGACCTATAGCTACTGTACTGGACAGTGGATGTCGAGTGTCTGCTTCATAACAGGATATCATTGCCTCTGAAGCAACTCTTTTCATTTATAGAAATCCTCGTGTGGCGTTGTAGGATCAGCACTGGACTGTGAACCACAAGGTCAGCAGTTAAAACCTACCAGTTGCTCCTTGAAAACCCTGTACAGGGTCTCCATGAGTTGGAATTGACTCGATGGCACTTAACAACAACAATAACAATTGTAAGGAAAAATTTCTTCTTACGTTATGAAATCTGTCTCTCTGGTGACTTCAAACCATTCACTGGTCCTAATTCTGTGTTCTGGGGCCACATAGGATAAGCAAGCCATGTTTCACATGCTTTATCGTTGCGTTATGTATTGAAATTAGGAATCATGTTTCCCACTTTCTTTTCTTAAAGGACTACTGCTGCTTCTTTTAACTAGTCTTCATCATAGCTTCAAGTCCATTCACCAGTAGAATAAGCTTTACTTTGTCAATGCTAATAATGATGAAAATGACGAACATTTACCACAACTCTATGAAGTGCCGGGCCCTGTGGGGTGCCTTTTTCATATATGCTCTCATTTAAGTCCCTTCCCAACCTATGAGAATGCTGTTATTCTTTGCACTGGCTTTATGTGAGGAAACTGGTTCCAAGACCTTACAGAACTTACTTGTTACCACTCAGAAGAAAAAGTGTATACCTTTGACTAATGACTCCAAAGCTTCTGTCCTTAACCATTACGCTGTAAAGGCACAGTACCCCAAACTAAACATATACTGGAGGTATTGTTTGATCATCATGGATTGTAAACTCCAGGAAGGCAGGGACTTAGCTCGCTTTTGTATATTTAGCACTAAAAAAACTATCTGGCTTATAAGAGACATTCAATAAATATTTATTTAATGAATGTGAATAAACACAGCAAAACAATTACCTCCCTCATTTGGGCCTGTGTTCTTCTATTCTTAGGTCTAAGGGTAATTTAGCTTCTTGCTGACCACATCTCCCTGTTGTCCAATGAATGCTCAGCTTAAGTCTCTTTTTATCATTTTGCTGTTAAGGAGCACAGTATCATGCTTATTTTCCTTAACCAACTTTTTCAGTTAGATGTTTTATTAAACTGATTTGTATTTATATTTGTTATATTTATATTTCCCATTTGATTTATAACATTAGCCCATTGTTTAAGCCTAGGACATGTATACAGAGGTAAAAGTTATACATACAAAAAAAGGAACAGATTAGATTCTCAGTCCCCTTAGCATCCTCTGTATCGACTTTTATAACTATCATTATACTTATATTACGTGTTCATTCACTCATCAATTTATTCTATACATAATTATGAAGTGCCTACTATGTACAAAGCACCATTTTCAATGCTGAGATAAAGCAATGAACAAAAGAGACCAAAATGCCTGTCCCTGTGCAATTTATATTCTCATGCAGGGAGAATCAGGGGGGGAAACCCAAACAACACAACAAGATAAAGAAGTGAAATATACAGTATGTTAGATAGTGAGAGGTGTTAAAGAGAAAAGTAAATAAGGAGAAGAGAAAGGGGGCTATGCGTGTGAGGAGGATGCAATTTTAAATGGAGTGCTTGGGGAAGGTCTTACTGAGAAGGTAACACGCGAACCAAGATCTGAAGGAGGTAAAGGAGTGTGACTCTATAGGAGGGAGAATGTTTTTAGGCCCAGGATCAGAAGTGCCTGGCAGGTAACAAGAGCCAGGAAGCCAGAGAGGCCAGAGCCATGCAATGAGAAAAGGTCAATGATAAGAAATAAGATCACAGCAAATGGGGAAGGGAGGACCAGCTAAAATCTCCTCCCTGTTGAGTAACAGTGACCCTATACGGCAGAGAGCACTCCATCCAAGGATATAGATTATTCTGGAAGCAGACTACCACATTTTTCTTCTATGGAATAGCCGATGAGCTCAAACTGCCAACTTTTTGTTAGCAGCTGAGGACTTCATGACAGAGCCCCCAGGACTGTGGTACATCAAAAAAGTCCCCCTAAACCTAATGGCTTTTACTCAGTGAAATGAACAGTTGAGACGTTTTGAGCACAGGAGTAAAATGATCTGACTTGAGTTTTTAAAGGAACAGTCTGATTGCTGTAGTAGGACTAGGATGCAGTTGGGCAGGGGAGCAAGAAGAACATGTACTTGATTCTGTCTTCGTAATCGTTTTTAACTGTTGTCAAATACGCCAGGAAGTAGAAGTGAAAAGTGTTTACAAACAATGATACCCTAAGAAAATAATCAGACAAATGCAGAATGTAGAACAACTATCCTGGACTCTTCAAAAATAAAAAAAAATTTAAAAATCAGTCTCATGAAAAAACAAAATAGTAGGATGTTAGTTCCATACTGGAGTCCTGGTGTGGCACCATAGGATAAACACTTGACCACAAGGTCAGTTTGAAATGCAAGGTCGGTGGTTCCAACTCACCAGCTGCTCCTCAGAAACCCTATACAGGGTCGCTATGAGTCAGAACTGGACTCAACGGCACTTAACAACATCAGCAATGGCCTGATTTGTACTTGTGGTCTACTACGTCTTGCCTGAACCAATGCACATAAACTTTGCTCCTTGGGAACTATTTTTACTTCCTTTCAAAGTAGTTACTCTGTTTTGAACAGCTTAGAAGTTAGAAGTCTGTGTTGATGGGATACTAAGGAGAGTCTGACTGCGTCATATACTACTGGCCTGAGAAGCTGCCAAACCAAACAACAGGAACTTAACCAGTTTAAGGCTGCTAATACCTTAAATTTAAGGAGTTCTGGTAGCGTAGTGGTTATGAATCAGGCTGCGAACCTCAAGGTCAGCAGTTCAAAACTACCAGCTGCTCCGCGGGAGAAAGATGAGGCTTTCTGCTCCCGTAAAGATTTACAGCCTCGGAAACCCTGTTCAGGGTCGCTATGGGTCA
>NW_006408593.1:13062864-13070667 GCF_000296735.1 Chrysochloris asiatica | reverse complement strand
GGTCAGAGGAAAAGAGGAAGACCCCCAATGAGATGGATTGGCACAGTGGCAGCAGCAAAGGACTCAAATGTAGCAATGATTGTGAGGTTGGCCCAGGACTGCACAGTGTTTTGTTCTGTTGTGCATAGGGTCCCTATGAGTCCATACTGACTTGACTGCACCTAAGACCAACAACAACAATAACCATTTATAGAGCACCTACTGTGTGCTAAGTAGTGTACTGAGCACTTTCTATATAGTGGTAGTTTTAAGATTTGGCCACAAAATTCTACGACTTTTCCTTCCATTCAAGAGACAAATCCTAATTCCCTTGGACTGAAATTCCTAAATTTAGTTGGGCCAGACTTAATGACTTGCTTCTAATGAATACAAGAAAATAAAAGAACAGTATGTGACGTCAGAGACTAAATCATAAAAGGCATTGTAGCTTTCTCTTTCTGAAATATCTTGCTCATGTCATGAGTTCCATGTGGTAAAAACTGATGTTTTCAGTCATCAACCAGTGACCAACTATGGCCTCCTGCCAACAGCCACGTGAATGAGCATAGAAGTGAATCCGCTGATTCCATTTAAACCTTCAAAAAATGTTTGCCTCAACTACACCTTCTAGTATGATGACTATAATAAAAAAGATAATAACAAGTGTTGGCAAGAATGTAAAGAAATTAGAACCCTCATACACTGCTCGTGGGAACGTAAAATAGGGAAGCTACTTTGAAAAACAGCTTGGAAGTTCCTCAAAATCACAGCTATTATATATCCAGATTTCCCTTCTAGAGAAACACAAACCTGTATACAATTGTTACTGGAAACATTATTCGTAATTGAACCAAAGTGAAAACAACCCAAAATGTCCATTAACTGGTGAATGAATAAGCAAAATGTGGAATATCCATGCTGTTGTTGTTGTTAGGTGCCATCGAGTCAGTACGGACTCTTAGTAACCCCATGCACAATAGAATGAAACATTGTACAGTCCCGCGCCAACCGCACAATCACTGCTACCCATTGATGCTGCTACTATGCCAATCCATCTCATTGGGGGGCCTTCCTCTTTTTTCCCAATTTACCAAACATATATCCTTCTCCATGGACTGGTCCCTACTGACAATATGTCCCAAGTATGAGAAACGAAGTCTGGCCATCCTGGCTTCCAGGGAGCACTCTATTGTGGCTGTACTTCTTCCAACACAGAATGGTGTGTTCTTTTGGCAACCCATGGTACTTTTAATCCTCTCCTTCAACACCATAGCTCAAATGCATCCACGTGATGGAATATTTTTCAGCCATAAAAAGGAATGAAGAACTGATGCTTGCTATAGAATAGATGAACCTTGAAAACATGCTAAGAGAAAGAAGCCAGACAGAGAAGCCCATATATTATATGAGTCCATGTATATGAAATATTTAGAATAGGTAAATCCAAAGAGACAGAAAACAGATTAGTGTTTGGGGGGTAGGGAAGGGTTGATGATGAAAATATTTTAAAATTGTGGTAAGGACTGCATAAACTGTGAAGAATATAAAAATCATTGATTTGTACATTTTAAATAAGGTGAGATGTATAAAACATGAATTATATAGTGCAAAGGAGCTCTGGTAGCGTAGTGGTTATGAGTCGGGCTGCTAACCTCAGGGTCAGCAGTTCGAAACTACCAGCTGTTCCACAGGAGAATGATGAAGCTTTCTGCTCCTGTAAAGATTTACAGCCTTGGAAACACCTTTTCAGGGTCACTATGGGTTAGAACCGATTCCACGGCACACAGCCACCACCGCCACACCTACTCTTCATTTATCAACTCTCTTGCTACGAGGCATTTTGCATTTATAACAATAGAACAAAAAAATCTACTAACCAATTATTTTGCACATTTTTTACATACGCCTGTCAATAACAAATGCCAAGGTGTGAAGTGAGAAATAATGCTGACTGTGATGGTTAAGTTTGTGCTAACTTAACTGAACCATGATTTTCTGTGGTTTGGCAGTTAAGTAATGACGTAATTTGGTAGTTATAGGCAATAATGTAATCATCCCGGATTTTGTGATTTGATGTGGACATTCTCTATTTTTGCATAATGCCAATTTTTGCAAAATGACCTGGTTTTTGGAACCTAACCATGTCTATAAATGAGGCGTGGCTGCGTAGCTAATATGTAAAGATAATAAAAGAACCATTTACACCAACATTTTATATGAACTTTGTTCATTTTCTTGAATTTTCTACAGAATAATTTTGGTATTTATATTATTGAGTTTCATGAACTTTTTAAGGGAAGTCTTGGTGTGGCATTGTAGGGTAAGCACTGAACATGCTAATCACAAGGTCGGTGGTTCAAATCCACCAGACACTTCTTAGAAACCCTGTGGAGCATTGCTGTGAGTCAGAACCGACTCAATGACACTTAATAACATAACATTTTTTTTTTTTTTTTAAAGGAGCTCTGGTGGCATTTCAGGATAGACACTGGACTGCTAACTACAAGGTCAGCAGTTCAAACCTACTAGCCACTCTACAGGAGAAAGATGATGCTGTTTGTTCCTTTAAAGATTTATAGCCTCAGAAACCCTACGTAGGGTTGCTATGAGTCGGAATTGACTCGATGACAGTGGATTTGGAGTTTGGTTTATGTAAGTAAAATCAAATCAAACCCAAAGCCACTGAGCCACCTCTGACTCAGCCACCTTGTAAGACAGTGTAGAACTATCCTATAGGCTTTCCAAGATTGTACATCTTTACAAAGGCAGAGCACCACATCTTTTTCCTACAGAGAAGCTGATGGATTTGAACCCCCCAATTTTTTGTTAGTAGCCAAGCATTTAACCACTGTGTTATCAGGATTCCTTTAAACAGTAGTTGCCCTTTACCCTGAGTGGACATGCCAGAATCTGGGGATACTGCCTAACCCTATATTGTTGCTGTTGTTTAGTGTTGTTGTTAAGTGCAGGGACCCTGTGTAAGGTGTCTGAGGAGCAGCTGTTGGGTTTGAACTGCTGACCGTGTGGTTTGTCGTCCAATGCTGGGCTTCAGCACCACACCAAGAGTCTAAACCCTATACATAGACTATGTTATTTCCTATAAAAACTCATTCATATACACCTTACACCTATGATAACCTTTACAAATTAGGCACAATAAGAGATTAACAACAATAACTAATAATAAAATAGAATCATTATTAAGTATAATAAGGGTTAACTGAACACGAGAACTGTGATACCACAATAGTTGATCAGATAACCATAGGGTTATGAACCTGTGACGAATGGAAGGTATACTGACGGCATGGCCACACCAGGCAGAGATCAGTCACTTCCCAGGTGGGACGCAGCAGGACCATGTCAGATTTCAGCATGCTGCTCAGAGCAGCGCACAGTTTAAAACTTAGGAATTGTTTATTTCTGGAATTTTCCACTTAATATTTTTGGACCACGGTTAACCACTGGTAACTGAATCTGTGGAGAGCAAAACTATGGGTAGTAAGGGAAGGGATATTGTATAAGGAAATTAGCCTTTCATCTGTAATATAAATTACATGTTTTCTCCTTGATTGTTCTTGATCTTTTATCCCTTTTTATAGGATTTTTTAATCAAGTGGATTTTTTTTTTCATTTTTATGAAATGAAATATATGTAATCTTTTCTTTCATGGCTTCCAGGTTTTTTGTCAGTCATAGTTATAAGGGCCTCCCCCTCTGTGAGATTATAAAAACATTTTCCTGTGGTTTTCTCTATGTTTATGGTTTCATTTTTACTCTGAAAATGTTGATCCATCTGGAATGTATTTTCATGTAAGGTGCGTGAGGAAGGAATTCAACTTTGTTATTAAAAAAAGGGGGGGGAGGGTTATTAGTTATGCTTATTGATTTAAAATGCCCCCTTTACCATAGGTTTAATTTCACATTTGGGTCAATTTCTGGCCTTTTGATCATTGCTCATTGATTTTTGTCTATTCATGTCCAATAGTAAATGTCTGTACAATGAGGTGATAAAGAGCACCTCATTGTACAGACATTTACTGGAGTCAGAGGTATTGTTGTTGTTAAGAGGCGTTGAGTCGATTCCAACCCATAATGACCCTGTATAGGGTTCCTGATGAAGTTGGTGGGTTTGAACCAACAACCTTTTGGTTAGCAATCTAGTGGAATGGCTGAGTTTAAATCCTCGCTCTGCCACTTAATGATTTGTGAGCATTAAAGGAGCTATTATATTGAAAGTGCTTAAAACAGTACCTGACACATGTTAAGCATTTTGTGTTAACTATTATTAGCAGAATTACTGTAGCCTGATAAGAGATCTAGTGGGGTTAATCCCCTGTCATTGCTTTTCTGTCTCAGGATATTTCTGGATATTCTTGCTCATTTAGTTTTCCTGTAAAATCTTTGCAATCAGCTTGTCTCAACAAAATGATCAAGTGAAATAAAATCCTGTTAGCATTTTTTACTGAGATCACATTAGTTTGTAGATAAATTAGAATGCATTGACAGTTTTATGATTTTTAAGTCTTCCTTTCTATGAACATGCTGTGCCTTGTCATACACCCAAGGTGACTTTGGGTTCTTCAGAAGCATTTTAAAGCTTTATTCTCTGTTTCTATACTTGTAGTTCTTCCATATTCGTGTTGAGTTTATTCCTAGATGTTTTACCTTCTTTTGTAAAGGCTATTACTTTTAAAAATAAACTGGTTTTAGTATATTAATTTTGTCTAACCACCTTGCTGAATTTTCATAGTGTCTTACTAATAGCTTTCAGTTGGACTATCTTAGCCTTTCCAGGTAAGTATCCATGTAATGCAAATAATGTAATTTTCATTAAAATTTTTTCTTTAAAATGCATACCTCTTATTTCTTTCTCTTATCTTGTGGCATTGACTGGTATCTTCAAAAAACATAAATAATGGTAGCAAGTAGCAAAATTGTTTTTGTAATTTTATCTAGAATTCTTAACTCATATTTCCTCCTTCTGAGAGATTAATATAACAAAATTTAAAATTAAAATATCATTTTGGACACATATGAGAAAAAGCTTATATGTAAAAAAAGAAACAAAAAACAGTTCATACAAATATATATTCAGAATAATCTCTACTCTGTAAAGTTAACAATGCATAAAAAAAGGCTAGAAATAATTTGTTGTTGTTGTTAAGAACCATCGAATCGGTTCCGACCCATAGCGACCCTGCATAGGGTTTCCAAGGAGCAACTAGTGAGCTTGAACCATTGACCTTGCAGTTCAAACCGACACTGCAGACCAGAGTATTAACCCACAGCGCTGCAGGTATTTTAATGGTGAAGGAGCCCTGGTGGCTTAGTGGCACAGTTAGCTCAATGGCCAACTGAAAGATTGAAGATTCAAGCCCCCTAGCCTCTCTGTGGGAGTACTTCGACATTCTCCACAACAAATGTAGTTTCCTTGATGATTAGAAACACATTAAAAAAGAGAAAAAACAGAATTTATAAGTATGTTGTCTTTTGGCTAAATACGACTTTGAGCTTATGTCTTGATGCCTGAAATTCGTCTCATCATCCTCTGCTGACTTGGGCCCGTTCTGTGATCTGCGCCAGGAAGGCTTCATCTATTCTTCCACCTGGCTAGGTAGCCTACAGTACAACTCCCTAATGATGTCACCTCTCTTCTGCTCTTCTTTGATCTAAATCCAGATGTTTTCCAACACACTCCTACCCTCAGGTTTGTGTGTAGATATCATGCCACTATAGATCTTTTTGATATACCACAACAAACAGTTCTGCTTCTTTTTCAAAAATTTTTTTTCATAGCCCCAGTCCCACAGGCCTCTGAATGGCCCACAGATGGAAGTATCCCACAAGGACATTGCTCTTTGGTATTCCTGAGCACTGATTCCCCTTGAGCCAGCAAGTTTTTGAACCCTGGGACACTCCAGGAAAACCCTCCCCTGGCCAAAATGATGACTAATACCCCTTTTGGAGTGCAGTGTTCTTGGAGGAAGTCCAGCAACTATATTCATGCGCTCTACCCTCAATTGGACTCTCATGGCTACTGGGTAGTCACTTTAGTCATCCTCTCTTAACTGCGTATTGTATCCCTTACAGCAGCTGCTCCAGACATTTTCCATTCTCAAATTTCCCAACTGAACCTATGACCCAACCCCTAAATCGTATTTATTACTGAGACTCTTATTTAATTGAGAAGGTAGAGGCCATCTGATGTTTTCCTTCCTAACTATTTTTCTGCATCTTCACTCATTTCCTTTTTTATTTTGCAGAAAGCAAGCCTCTCCATCTCTTACTAAGATGGATCTCTCCATCTGTGCTCTTGAGTGTATGTTGTCTCAGTTTCTCTGGCTAGGACTTTGCTCTCCCAGTTACCTCTTTTTCACTCATGTCTTTAATCTGTCTTTTTGATGAGCTCCTCTCCCACATATGTTGAAGTGGTTCCCTAATTTAAACAAATCTTTCATAGAGTCTACTCACTTTCTCTTCCTTTCTTTTTCACAAATTTCTCAGAAAAGTGTGTTATGTACTTTATTATCTTCTCTTCTTTACCATCATCCACACAGTATCGCCTGAAATGTGGCTTCTGTCACTCAACTAAAACTGCTCTCTTTCATGGATGGTTCCCAGTCACCTTATCTTCAAGGCCTTTTCTTAGTTCGCCACATACAACTGTGCATCTTTTTCTTAAAAACTGATTCCCTAGACTTCTCTAATACATTATGCTATTTTTCCTCTTACATTCTGATTGTTTCTCATCTGATTCTTTTTTTTCTCCTACTCTTGAAATATTCACAGTGCCCAAAGTTTTGTCCTTGACTTACTGTCTCTCACAATATTTTATGCATCTGTTGACATGACTTAACTTACATCTGAATTTCTACTCTCAACCTCTCTTTTGTCTTGAGTCTCTGCTAGACAAGTTCATTTGAAAAGTTCACTGGCTTCTCAAGCTCAACTGACCTCAAACCCAACTACAGTAGCAGTCTTTTAACCAAGTCTTTTGTGATGCTGTGGATTAATGCCCTGGACTGCAAAGTTGGTTTGAATGGCAAGGATGGCAGCTCAAACCCACCAGATGCTCCTCAGAAACCCTATACAGGGTCGCTACAGGTCGGAACTGATTTGATGGCACTTAACAACAACTTAACAAACCATGATTCAGTTCCGGCTCAGAGACCCTGTATAGGGCTTCCGAGGAGCAGCTGGTGAGCTTAAACCACCAACCTTGCAGTTCAAACCAACTTTCCAGTCTAGCACATTAACCCACAGTGCCACACCAAATTAAGTATTAATTCCTAATTCTCCAACTGAAGTACTTTCACATAACAGATGCTCTACCAGTTTCATTTTTCAAAACTTTCCAGTAGACATTGCTTCTGGAGTCTTCTGTCCTGCTGAATGGCTGTTTTTTAGCTCTCTTAGACAAACTGCTATTCTGGTATTACTCTTCATTATTATCCTAAGAATTCTTATTACCTCCTTCTTGTATTGAATCCCTGTGTTTCTAGATATCATGATTTCATCATTTACTCCTGGAGTTTCATGAAAAAGGCTGCATGGGAGTCAAAATTTAAAAGCTTTTGTCCATTTAAAAATCTTTACTCTAGCTTCACATTTGACCAATAGTTTGGTTTCCTACAAAATTCTAGTTTGGAAATATGTTTCCCTTATAATTTTGAAAGCATTGCTGTTTGGTTTCTTAGCTTCCAGTGCTGTGTAAAGCCTGAGGTCTTGCTAATTGCTCTATTCTCCTCTTACTAGAACTCTTTTTAAAATAAGAGCTGACACTTCCTGGAATGGGCCTCTCATTTCCTTGTATTTTTTTTTT
>NW_006408593.1:13062123-13062764 GCF_000296735.1 Chrysochloris asiatica | reverse complement strand
GACTCAACAGCACTTAACAACAACAACAAAACCTTAAATTTAGTGATCTTATCTTACCAAAGTGGACCAGTAAATTACTCTGTCCATCTAGGGCAGTTTTTGTTAATAATGAACATCAGACAATCCTTGAGGCTATTGGCAGACATTATGGTCTTATCTGTATACAAAAGTATAAAAAACAGAGGAAATCTGTGATTTAAGATTACCCAGTGATTTAAATCTTGCTTCTAAATTCTTGTCAACATCCAACACTCTGCACAGCTGAACCCTTCTCTGATATAATTCTAGTTCGTTTGCTGGCTTACTTCTTCCCCTCAGGGAAGGTGTGTGAACTAGCTAACTGGAGTCTCTCTCTCCTCACTGTTAGCTGTGGCACATTTTTAAATGGAAAGGGGAACAGAACACTCAGAGTTATAAATTACAGAGTTGAATTTCAATGAATTCTCAGATAAACAATATACATATTTAAGTACTCATAGCAAAACCAAACAAAATCAATTTTTGGATTACTGTCATTCAAATGACCTATGTTGCTAGTATTTGTAGGTTGATGATCTGCAATAGGTATGCCAGTTAAGTGTTACTAAATTTTATTTTTATTAGTACTATTTGTTAGTGCAATGTGTGTAGTATGGTGGTGG
>NW_006408593.1:13058046-13062023 GCF_000296735.1 Chrysochloris asiatica | reverse complement strand
AAGCTTTCTATGGTAATATTTCTGGATATTCCTTTCTCTTCCCCTGAAGTGTCTATTTTGCAAAGGTATTCAAGGGAAACCAAGATTCAAAAGACAGCCAGGCATCTTAACATTATTTCCCCCCTTTTACCCATTCCAACCATGCCTCAATCCCTGTATCCCAGAGCCCTGTTTTTCCAAGGCTGTGCATGCATCATTCATTACCTCTGTCCCACTTAGCCCATGCAAACCCAGCAGTGAGGATTTTTGCTTTCTTTATATTGAGGTGCAATCCATACTGAAGACTTTGATCTTCTTCATCAGTATTTTAAGTGCTCTTTGTGTCCAGCAAGCCAGGTTGTATCATCTGCATATCACAGGTTGTTAATGACTCTTCTTTCAATCCTGATGCCACATAATTCTTCACATAATCCATGTTTTTGGATTATTTGCTCAGCATACAGATTAAATAAGTATGGTGAAAGAATACAACTCTGGTGCACACCTTTCCTGATGTTAAACCATTCAGTATTCCCTTGTTCTATGTAACAACGGCCTTGTGCTCTACATATAGGTTCCTTGTGAGTACAATTAAGTGTTCTACAATACCTATTCTTTGAAACATTATCCATAGTTTGTCATAATCCACCCAGTCAAAAGCCTTTGCACAGACAATTCTCTACTTTCAGTCAAGATCCAGCTGATGTCAACAGTGATATCCCTAATTCCATGTCCCTTTCTGAATCCCATTTGAATTTCTGGTAGTTCTTTGTCAATGTACTGTTGTAACTGTTTTTTAAATTATCTTCAGCAAAATTTTACTTGCATGTGATATTAATAATATTGCCAGATGGTCTTTGCATTCCGTTGGGTCACTTCTCTTTGGAATGGGCACAAATATGGATCTCTTCCAATCAGTTGGTCAAGTAGCTGTCTTCCAAATTTCTTGGCATACATGAGTGAGTGCCTCCAGGGCTGCATCAGTTTGTTGAAGATTTTAATTTGTATTCCATCAATTCCTGGAGTCTTGCTTTTCACCAATGCTTCAGTGCAGCTTGGACTTATTCCTCCAGTATCATTGGCTCTTGAAGATATGCTACCTCTTGAATAGCTGAACATTGACCATTTCTTTTTGGTATAGTGATTCTGTGTATTCCTTCCATCTTCTTTTGATGCTTTCTGCATCATTCAATATTTTACCCATGAAATCTGTCAATATTGCAAGATAAGGCTTGAATTTTTTCTTCAGTTCTTTCATCTTGAGAAATGATGGGCATGTTCTTCCCTTTTGGTTTTCTAACTCCAGGTCTTTGCATGTTTCATTATAATACTTTATGTTGTTTTTTTCAGGCTGCCCTTTGAAATATTCTATTCAGTGCTTTTCTTTTCTCATTTATTCTATTTGCTTTAGCTTGTCAACGGTCAAAAGCAAGTTTCAGAGTCTCTTCTGACATTCATTTTTGTCTTTTCTTTCTTGTCTTTTTAGTAACCTTTTGCTTTCTTAATGCATGACGTCTTCCACAACTCTCTTAGTCTTCAGTCATTAATGTCTAATGCATCAAATATGTTCTTGAGATGGTCTCTATAAATTCTAGTGGGGTATATTCAGGGTCATATTTTGGCTTTCGATGACTTAATTTTCTTCAGCTTCAGTTTGAACTTGTATATAAGCAATTGGTCTGTCCCACCATCTGTTCCTGCCTTGTTTTGGCTGTTGATACTAAGCTTCTCCACCATCTCTTCCCACCAATATAGTCAATTTGATTCCTGTGTATTGAATCTGTTGAGGTCCATGCATATAATTGCCTTTTATGTTGTTTTCAAAAAGGTAGTTGCAATGAAGAAGTTGTTGGTCTTGCAAAATTCTATCATGTGATCTCCAGTATCTATCACCAATGCCTTCTCCTTCTCCTCTTTGTTTCCAATTTTCATATTCCAATTACCAGCAATTATTAATACATCTTGACTGTGTGTTTGATCAATTTTAGTCTAAAGAAGTTGGTAGAATTCTTCAATTTTATTACCACTGGCTTTAGTGGTTGGTATGTAAATTTAAATAATAGTGGTATTAACCTGTGGTTGTTGTTAAGTGTTGTTGAGTTGGTTCTGCTTCATAGCAACCCTATATAGGGTTTCCAAGGAGGAGCTTGTAGGTTTTAACAGCTGACCTTGAGGTTAACAGTCTAATGTTTATCCTATAGCACCACACCAGGACTCCTGTCTTCCGGCAGGCATATGGATATTATCTTATCACAGACAGCCTTGCACTTGAAGCTAGATCTTGAAATATTCTTTTTGATAATGAATGTGATGCAATTCCTCTTCAATTTCACATTCTTGGTATAGTAAACCATATGACTGTCCGATGCAAAATGGCCAATAGAAGTCCATTTCAGCTTACTAATGCCTATGATATTGATCTTTATGTGTTCCATTTTATTTTGACAACTTCCAATTTACCTAGATTCATACTTCATACATTCCATGTTCTTATTGTTAATGGATGTCTGCAGCTGTTTCTCCTCATTTTGAGTTATGCTCCATCAGCAAATGAAGATCCCAAAAGCTTTGCTCCATTCACTACATTATGGTCAATTCTACTTTGAGGAGGCAGTTCGTATTTTGCGTGTTTTCCAAGTGAAGGGCTCATCTTCTGGTCCTATACCTGACAGTGTTCCACTACAGTTCAGAATGTTCTCATCTTCCTATACTGTATCTGACAATGTTCCACAACTATCATAAGGTTTTCAGTGGCAAAACATTCAGAACTAGTCTGCCTCTACTTATTCCTAGTCTGTCTTAGTCTGAGAGCCCTGCAGAAACCTGTACACCATGGGTGAGCCTACTGGTATTTAAAATACTAGTGGTGTGACTGACTTACAGCGTAACAGCATTACACAAGATACCACAGTATAACAAACTGACAGATGAGTAGTGGTTTTTTATAGTAAGCTGTTCTTATTTAATGAGTACAATATCTTTTCCCTGAGGATATTAATGATCTTTCTCATTTGCTCCCTTGTTTTGTCATTGTTTAATCTGTTTGTTTGGGTTTGCCTTCTGGCTATCATGGAAGAGATGTTCCCCAGATGTCTGGTGATCCTTGAGTATCCATGCAAGTTTCAGAGTAGGTCCTGAAAAATGAATTATATGAATAGATGGTGCAGCTTCACTGTGGAGTGAATGGTGGAGACCTGGTCATTTCACTGTGGAATTCCTGTGTCGGTTAGTAGGGACTGTGTTTCACCTCTACTCTGTGCCTCGGATTCTTGAGTGAAGAGCTCCTCCTGTTGAGTTTTTCCAGTCTCCCACCACCATTGATCTGGAGAAGGGTAGTGCAAACTTGATGCTTGAGATAAGGGAGAGGCCTGGGGAGCTCACGCTCTTTATAAATTTGTTTAACACATCCTCCTGTTCCCAGCCTCTCCTCTCATCTCCAATTTAAAAGCAACTGACAAATCCTGGTGTGGTGCTGTGGGTTAACGTGCTGGACTACAAGGTCAGTTTGAACCACAAGGTTGGTGGTTCAAGCTTACCAGTTGCTCCTTGGAAACCCTATACAGGGTCGCTATGAGTCAGAACTGACTTGATAGCACTTAACAACAACAGACTTCTATGGCCCAAACTGATAACATTCCCTTTCGCAATTACTTAATCTTCAGTTTTCTTTGCTAAATCTGTTCCTATTTATCCATACGCTTTCCATATTCAAAAAAATTGACTGATAGCTACCACTTACTGACATCTCTCTCTTCAGTAAAAAATAGGATAGCATCTCTCCCCTTCCTGATATACCACAGCACTTTTTTGGATCACACATTCTGACATTTGATTATACACTATACTAGATGATACAACCTTGCTTGCTGGAAGTGAAGAGGACTTGAAACATTTACTGATGAAGATCAAAGAACACAGCCTTTGGTATGGGTTGCATCTCAATGTCAAGAAAACAAAAATCCTCACCACTGGACCAATAAACAACATTCTTATCAACC
>NW_006408593.1:13056888-13057946 GCF_000296735.1 Chrysochloris asiatica | reverse complement strand
GATTGGAGGAAGACTCATTAACAACCTGTGATATATGTAGTATATCTATATAAAAAGTAACCCATTCATTTGAGTTTACAAATCAAATATGATGAACATAGTGATGAGTAGTGTTCTATTCTCCATTATTTTCCATCTAACAAACCAGGATTATTTTTTTGTTCTATCCACACTGGCTTTTATAGTGAAGACCCTGTATATTATGTATATATCAGAAACAATATAACAACAACTACCATTTAAAGTGAGTCATCTGCTGAATCAGCTTGTTGAAAGATTTCAATTTGTATTCCATCAATTCCTGGTGCCTTGTTCTTTGCCAATGCCTCTAATGCAACTTGGACTTCTTCCTTCTGGATCATTGGCTCTTGATCATATGCCATGTCTTGAAATGTTTGAACACTGACCAGTTCTTTTTGGTACAGTGACTCTGTGTATTCTTTCCATCTTCTTTTGATGCTTTCTAAATCATTCAACATTTTGTCTGTAGAATCCTTCACTATTACAAGTTGAGGCTTTAAGTTTTTTCTTCAGTGCCTTCAGGTTGAAAAAGGCTGAGCGTGTTCTTCCCTTTGGGTTCTCTAACTCCAGGTCTTTGCACATTTCGTTATAATATTTGACTTTATTTTTTCAAGCTGACCTTTGAAATTTTCTATTCAGCTCTTTTACCTCCTCATTTTATCCATTTGCTTTAGCATCTCTACATTAAAGAGCAAGTTTCAGAGTCTCTTCTGATACACATTTTGGTCTTTTCCTTCTTTCTAGTCTTCTTAATGACCTTTTGCCTTCTTCCTGTTCTTGAGGTCATCCCGCAACTCTTCTGGTCTTTGATCTTTGGTGTCTAATGCATCAAATCTGGTCTCTAAATTCAGGTGGCATATGTTCAAGATCTTATTTTGGCTCTTTTGGACATGTTTTAATTTTCTTCAGCTTCAGCCTGACCTTGCATATATATGAGCAACTGATGGTCTGTTCCACAGTCTGCCCCTTGCCTTGTTTTAGCTGATGACATGGAGCTTTTCCACCATATCTTTCCACAGATGTAGTCAATTTGATTT
>NW_006408593.1:13054788-13055831 GCF_000296735.1 Chrysochloris asiatica | reverse complement strand
TGGTCCCTCCACTTTACCAAACATGATGTCCTCCTCCAGGGAATGGTCCCTTCTCACAACATGTCCAAAGTTTGAGAGACAAAGTCTAGCCATCCTGGCTTCTAAAAAGCATTCTGCCTATACTTCTTCCAACAAACACAGATTTGTTTGTTCTTCTGGTAGTCCATGATTAATAGTCTTCTAATTAGTCCATGATTAATATTCTCCCCCACCACCATAATTAAAATAAATGGATTCTTCTCAGGTTTTCAGTATTTACTGTCCAACTTCCACATGCATATGAAGCAAATGAAAATATCTATGAGGCAGTTGAAAATACCATGGCTTGAGTCAGGCACACCTTAGTCCTCAAACTGACATCTTTGCAATTGAACACTTAAAAGAGGTCTTTTGCAGCAGATTTGCCTAATGAAGTATGTTGTTTCATTTCTTGACTGCTGCTTCCTTGAGTGTTAATGATTGATTTGAACAAAATTAAATATCTGACAACTTCAGTCTTTCCTGTTGATAATAAATAATGATGTTATTTATTGGTCCAGTAGTGAGGATTTTTTTTTTAATGTTTTATTATGAATTATGTGATAGTTTACAAGGGAGAACATTAGCTTTACATTCATCCTATCTTATATCTTTTTCGTTGCCATGGTTACAATCCCCTCCATGCATCATCAATCAACCAAAGGGTATACCCTGCAAGTCTGCCCCCAGGTCGTCAGCACACAGCCCCTCTCCCTCTCTGGGTCAAGAGTCCCCAGCCGCTCCATCTCTCCACATCTTCGTCTCTACCTCCATATCTAACACCACTGTTTCTCTGGGTAGGGTCCCGCATTCCGCTTTTCTCCCTTGATAGTCCCAGGAATCTCTGCTCCTGGACTGCAAAGTCAACCACTCCCCTCCTTTTGCTACAAAACATCTACCTTTACATTTCCAACCCTCACAGTCAGTCCTGATAGCAATTATTCACTATTGTACCACAAGAGTTCTTTCCCCGTCTCCTTTCATCAGCCCTATCCAGACAGATTGGATACCACTCAGTGGAGATT
>NW_006408593.1:13044064-13049503 GCF_000296735.1 Chrysochloris asiatica | reverse complement strand
AGGGAACAGGTGCTGGAGAAGGATGTCATGCTGGGTAAGATGGAGGGTCACAGAAAAAGAGGAAGACCCCCAATGAGATGGATCGGCCAGGTGACATCATTGATGGCGTCAAGTGTAGCAGCGGTGGTGGGGTTGGCCCAGGATCGGACATTGTTTCGTTCTGCTGTGCATGGAGTCGCTATGAGTCGGTTCTGACTCGATGACACCTGACAACAACAACAATTATCCTCTAGTTCCTTCCCAACTAGATTATAAGCAATTTAGTGACCAGGGCACCTTCTTCTCTATAGCTTATAACTCCTAGTACCAACTTGGGAAATAACAGGTGCTCAAACAATTTTTCAAAATAAAAATTATTTTTGTTGTGATTATAAAAATGTCACATGCTCCTAATAAAAAAAATAAAAACTCAATATAGAAAAGTAGAAAAACAAGTAAAGTTCCAGCACAAAGAGAAAAGCACTTATAACATTTTAGTAAACTTCTTTCCAAGTATTGTTATATGTATATAAACATACATAGACATAAAGATACATGTTATATACAAGACATCATTATACCATCATGATGTTTCTGTAACTTATAACAATAAATGCAGATTTTCAATGTCTGACTAGAATTTGATCACTGACTCATCCAACATTGCTTTCTGAACTTTTTATTTTAAGAGTAGAGATGTACTTGTGAGTAATTATAGGCCAATTAGGAAAACAGACACAGTTTTGAACACTGGCATTATATATTTTTTTCAGACTGCTAATTCTTTTTCTATCAGATCCTCTGTAATTATAACATGGTTAAATTCATTTATGTAACCAATTATTTAAAAAGACATTGAGCTAACCCTGAAAAAGTATAAAAGAAGACTAGAGAAAATTAGGTCGCATGGTAAACATTTTTGTAGATTACCCATTAATCTTTGTATGTTTTGTCACACATCATTCCTGAGGTTTCAATTAGCTAATATAGCCTTATTTTCTTCCTTCAAGAAACATCTGTTGTTGTTAGTGGTCGCTGAGTCGGTTCCAATTCATAGCGACCCTATCCTATGCACAAAAGATCGAAACATTGCCCAGTCCTGTGCCATTCACAAATGTAACAACCATTGTTATGTTTGAGCCCATTGTTGCTGGCATTGTGTCAATCCATTTTATTGGGGATCTTCCTCTTTTTGATGACCGTTCACATTCCCAAGCCTGATGCCCTTCTCCAGGGACAGGGACCTTCTGACAATATGTCCATGATAGAGACAGACTCTCGCCATCCTTGCTTCTAAAGAGCATTTTGGCAGTACTTCTTCCAAGACGGTTTGTTCATTCTTCTGGCAGTGCATGGTACTTTCAATGTTCTTTGCCATAATTTAGCTATGTTGTTGTTGTTAAGTGCTGTGGAGTCGGTTCCAATCCATAGTGGCCCTGTATGGGGTTTCCAAGGAGTGGCTGGTGAGCTTGAACTGCCAACCATGAGGTTCAAACTTACTTTGTAGTTCAGTGTATCAACCTACAGCACTACACCTATAATTTATAGGTAAATTATCATTTATCTATTGTTGTTGTTGTTGTTAAGTACCATGGAGTTGGTTCCGACTCATAGCGACCCTGCACAGGGTTTCCAAGGCTGTAAATCTTGACGGGAGCAGAACGCCTCATCTTTCTCCCGCGGAACAGCTGGTAGTTTCGAACTGCCGACCTTGAGGTTAGCATCTCCTCCAATTTGCCTATAATTCACCCATAATTTTTAAAAAAGCACCATAATTCAAATGCATGGTTTTTTCTCCCATCTTCCTTACCCACTGTCCAACTTTCATATGCATACAAGGTGACTGAAACTACCACGGCTTGGGTCAGATGTACCTTAGTTTTCAAAGTGACATCTTTACTCTTTTAGCACTCTAAAGAGATCTTTGGCAGCAGACTTGCCTAATGCAATGCATCACTTAATTCTTGACTACTGTATTCTTGAGTGTTTATTGTGGATTCAAGCAAAATGAAGTCTTTGGCAACTTCAATCTTTTCTCTGCTTATCGTGATGTTATTTTATTCGTCCAGTTGTGAATGTTTTTATTTTCTTTATATTGAGGTGCAACCCATACTGAACGCTGTATTCTTTGATATTCATCAGCAAGTATTTCAAGTCCTCTTCACTTCCAGCAAGCAAGGTTGTGTCATCTGTATATTGCAGGTTGTTAATGACACTTCCTCTAATCCTGGTGTTACATTCTTCTTCATATAATCCAGCTTCTCAGACTATTGGTCAGCATGCAGATTGAGTAGGTATGGTGAAAGGATACAACGCTGGTGTACACCTTCCCTGATTTTAACCATTCAATATCCCTTGGCTCTTTTCAAACAACGGATTGCCTCTTGGTCCATGTATAGTTCCCACGAGCATATTGATTGTGCTAGAATATCTATTATTACATGTCATCCATAGTTTGCAGAGTCAGTAAAGCACAAGCAAATATTTTCTTGGTATTCTCTGCTTTTAGCCAACATCCATCTGATATCAGCAATGCTATCCAGTTCTACATCCTTTTCTGAATCTCGATTGGATTTCTGGCAGCTCCCTCTTGATGTACTGCTTTGGAATAATCCTCAGCAAAATTTTACTTGCATGTGGTATCAATGCCTTTGGTTCAGTGATTCCCACATTCCATTAGGTAACATTTCTTTGGTATAGGCACAAATATGGATCTCTTCCAATCTTACTTCAGAAACAGTTTCACCTAACTGATTTAAAGCCAGTTTACAGCCTCTGAACCCCAAAAGTAACAACAACAGCAAAGCAAATCCACTGCTGTCAAGTCTACTCTGACTCATGGTGATCCTCTGCATTTCTGAGTTGGCTTGTGCCTAATCCATAGGGGTTTTAATGGCTGTAATCTTACCGAGGGTCCTGGTGTGATGCTATAGGATGAGCACTGGACTGCTAACTGCAAGGTTAGCAGCTCAAACCCACCAGTCACTCCTCAGAAACCCTATACAGGGTCGCCAGGAGTTGGCACCAACTAGACAGTACCTAACAACAATATCAACAATCTTAGGGAAGCCGATCGGCAGGCCTTTCTTTATAGTGCTATTGGGTGGATCAGTAATGGAGCACACACCATTTATGCTGCCCACGGACCCCAAGTACTCTTTAATCATAGTGCTGATGGCAGAGCCTACTTTGCATAATTTGTTCATATAAAATCAGTCACAGGGTTTTTTTTTTTTTTTTGAGAAATGTTCATTTAAAGCTCCAGAGGGCCTTTTTGGTCCTATGTGACATGGCGCTGTAGAATAGGCATTAGACTACTAACCACAATGTCATCAGTTCAAACCCACCAGCCACTCCTTGAAAACCCTACACAGGACCACTATAAGTCAAAATCAACTGCATAGCACTTACCAACAATATCTACAAAAACAGCTTGCAACCAACCCACTACGTTCCTTCTCAACGAATGGCAGATGAGAATTTGAAGAATTGTTTTTTAAGAATTGTCAAAAACTGTTTTTTAAATCAGGGCAAAGGGAAAAGAAAAGGGCAGAGAATTGTTGGCTACAACAGCTGGCTTCAAAGAATTCCATGTCCTGGGAACAACAGCCACTGGGTGCTACTGACTGCACCCTTGCACCAAAGCCAGAGAACAAAGATGCAGGGTGAGGGAATTAAGGAGATTCTTGAAGTGACTTCCCAGGAGGAATCTCAGGCCAGACACACCCAGTCCCTTCATCTTAGTAAATAACTCAGCAAAACTGCAAATGGGCTTAGCCCAGTCTCAGCAGGAGCCTCTCCCACAGAGCAGGGGATTTCTTCCTAGCTGCTGCGACATGCAACTTCCCCAACCCAGCTTGCCTGCAGGGGAAGTGTGTGCTCTCCCCAAGTCACGGCATGTTTATCAGAAGATGAGCAAATAAATAGCAAATCGTTCTGGGAAGGTTTTCCATACTTCCTGGCAGCAGCAGGAGAGCAGCTGTTGGATGGTTAAACTGGGGATTTGGTCTTTTTTAATAAGTTCCCCCCCCCCAGGTTTATAGTTGTAATTCTATTGTTGCCCACAGCTGATGGGAGAAATGAAATTTGAACAACTCCTTCCAAAACAGGTTGGTCTGATTTGGAATGGGCTGTCTGGTGTGGTTGGGAATGGACTGTACAAAGCCCAGCCCGTTTCATCCCTCAGCATTCATGCATTCATTCAGCCATCCTTTGTTGAGCACCTACAACAAGCTAGGCACTCCCTGAGCTAATTAACACACTGACAAAGCAGTTACTATGCTCCAGGGTTACTAAACCTCCAGTCCGTTATCTCATTTAATTTTCACAACACCTACCTAGTTTCATATTTTCCATTTTACAGATAAGAAAGGCTACGAGGCTTTGAAAAAGTAACTGGCCCCTGGTCACACAGCTAATGCTGGTGGTGGGCCAGGAAGTCGAGTCTCACTGTATACAGTTTCCAAGGAGTGGCTGGTGAGTTTGAACCACCGACCTAGTAGTTTAAATGGACCTCGGGGTCCAGTGCATTACCCTGTAGTGCCACACCAGGACTCTTAACTCTATAGTCCTCTTTAGTGCCTCACATGGAGCAGAGACTTGGAATTATAAATTTACAATCTCAATGGTGAGGTAGGATAGACTGATAAAAATCAATTCATTTTTAACCCTATGTGATCTTTTAGAAAATAGATTGTGTTTGCTCATAACTAAATATTTATTGTTAAGTGCCGTCAAATCAGTTCTCGGTATAGGGTTTCTGAGGCTTAACATTTTTGCAGGAGCAGAAAAGCCTCATCTATCTTCCAAAGAGTGACTGGTGGGCTCGAACCACTGACCTTGTTTGTGGTTGGCAGTCTGTGATCCTTACTAAATATGGTGGTGGTGATGTGCCTTGGAGTTGGTTTCGACTCATAGCGACCCTATACAGGGTTTCTGAGGTTGAAATCTTTATGGGAGCAGAAAGCCTCCTCTTTCTCCTGTGGAACCACTAGTAGTTTTGAACTGCTGACCTTGAGATTAGCAGCCCAATTCATAACCATTACGCTACCAGAGCTCCTTAGATAAAAAGTGAGAGCAGATGGGAATCAAAGAGACCTTTACAAGCTGTCTTACTGAAGTGGGGTCAACTTGAGAATGGGCAGAAGCGTGACAGTAGACATGGGAGAAAACTTTTCCACACAGAAGGAAAGACAAAAGCAAAGGTGTGCAAGGAGCAAAGCATAAAGAGTGTTTGGCAAAAGAGCATGTCTTCAGCCTTGGAATAGCAGAGCTCTGAGATACAGGGATTGAGTCATGGTTGGAATGGGGGGGAATCATGTTAAGATGCTTGACTGTTTTTTTGTTTGTTTGTTTGTTTTAATCTTGGTTTCCCTTGCATTATAATATAGAGTAGACACTGGAGAAGGAGAGAAAGGAATAGTCAGAAACACCGCACTAGAAGGCTTGTAAGTCCGTCTT
>NW_006408593.1:13016153-13019468 GCF_000296735.1 Chrysochloris asiatica | reverse complement strand
TCTTTTTGGTCTTTTCTTTTAAATATCTGCTTTCTTCATGTATGATGTCATCTCACAACTCCTTTGGTCTTTGGTCATTAGTGTCCAGTGTATCAAATCTGTCCCTGAATGTGCCCTTTGGATATTCAAATGAATACATATTTTTTGTTTTGTAATTGTACATCAAACATTTTTCTTTTGTGAAATATAAGATGTAAATGGGGATCCACAGGGAGGAAGCCGGATAACTGTTGTTGCAGGAAGGAATTATAATTATTGAGATGAAACAAAGAGTACAATTTGTTGAATTTAAAGCTGATGATCTTGTCTGTAAACGTTTACCCAATTCATAATAAAAAGTAAAAAAAAAAAAAAAAATCTGTTCTTGAGATGATCTCTAAATTCAGGTGAGATATACTCAAGATTATGGTTTGACTCCTGTGGACGTGTTTTAATTTTCTTCACCAATGGTAGTAACTTCAAATGCCTACTAGGGCCTGGCATGAAACGTAAGCCAGCACCGCAGCGCAGCTGAGTACAGTGGAAAATCTAAAGCCACATAACCTGTCCAAAGGAAACAGCTGCCGCTCTGTCCTGGAGAGCTGTCTTCCTGCAGAAATATGGGCACATTGTTGGGGGCTTTCCCATTCTTCAAGGGGAATTGGAATTGAGAATTTTTTTTACCTGAAATAGATGAACATTTTGGCTTTTTTTGTTTTAAATTTAGCATTGCAAGCCAAAGAAAACACATCTTAGGCAAGGACACAGGCAATGCGTAGATCATTAGTTTGTGATCTTGTTCCTAGCATAAAGGCTGGGCACCGAATACAAAAAGAAACGAGGTACTACAAATAAGATTCTCACTAATGCTTAAAATTGAAATCTAGATTATGATCTAATTCTTTCTAATCCTTGTTGTGGTAGCACCAGTGGGTGCTGTATATGGTTTTTATTAGGTGTCATTTTATGGGCCTGTTTTTAGTGGGGACATTGTAAACATGTTGTTAAGTGCCAGTGAGTCAGTTCCGACTAACAGTGATTCTGCATAGGGTTTCTGTGGCATAGTGGTTAATTGCCAGACAGTTAACTGAAAAGTTGGTGATTCGAACACACCAGCCACTCTGCAGAAAAAGGACGTCGCGGTCTGCTGCTGCTGTAAAAATGTCAGCTTCAGGAACCCTATTGAGGTAATTCTACTTTGTCGTGTAGGGTTGATAAGAGTTGGATCCAAATTATCCTCAATGGGTATTATGATTTTAAATCAAAGCTTGTTCACAATATAAGAAAGAGTAATGCGGATTTTTTAAACTACCCATTCTTTCTAATAAAAGAAATTATGATATAGTGCATTTAATCATCAATAATGATTGAAAATGGTTAAATCTTCATACTGAACTGCCATTTACCCATTTTCCACTGCCAAAGAGTTACTGTTAACTCCCAGAGACTCTAGAGCACAGGGCAGAACTGCCCCATAGGGCTTCCCAGGCTATAAATCTTTATGGAAATAGACTGCCTGATCATTGTCCCACGGAGCAACGGGTGGGTTTGAACCACTGACCTTTTGGTTAGCAACCCAATGTTTAACCTGTTGTGCCATCAAGGCTCCTTTCATATTGAAAAACAAAAAAGAAATCATTCACCTACGTTGGGTGCTAGTAATATTGTTATTGTTGAAACAAACAAGGTTTCCTGCTCTCATAAGCTTATATTCTAATAGAGACGGGCATTAAACAAAGAGTTGTTGACATCAATATTTAGCCAGAAACTGTAATAAATGATAAGGCTAAAAGTTACAAGTTGTATGTCCAGGAGCGGAAGACCCTGGGACCATCAAGGGAGAAGAGCGGAGTGTTGGGACCCTATCCAGAGAAGCAGTGACACCAGAGATAGAGGCAGAGATGATAATGTGGAGAGATGGAGTAGCTGGGGACTCTGGACTCATGGAGGGAGAGGGGCTGTATGCTGGTGGCTGGGGGCAGCAGGCTAGCAGGGTATGCCCTTTGGTTGTGTGAATGATTATATATTCCTGAGTGCTTTGGTGTACATTAAAAAACAAAAACAAAACAGAGGGAATAGAAGCAAATGCTGCTGAATGATGATGCATGGAGGGCACTGTAATCAATACAATGAAATGAAATACGATAGGATGAGTGTAAAGTTGATGTTCTCCCATGTAAGCTATCACTCAATTCGCAACAAAAACTAAAAAAAAAAAACAAGTTGTAAGATGATAGGAAAGAGAATAATTGTTGTTGTTGTTAAGTGCTGTTAAGTCAGTTCTAACCCATAGCAACTCTGCATAGGGTTTCCGAGGAGTGGTTGGTGAACTTGAACCACCAATCTTGTGGTTCAAAGTGACCTTGCAGTCCAGCATATTAACCCACAGCGCCATACCAGGACTCTGGAGGGACCTAATACAGATGAGGAAGAAAGTCATAGAGAAAGTCCCTTGAAGGAGCTGCTGACCTTCAAAGTAAGACTGAAAGGCTGAAGACAGAATACCACTTAAGGGTTTTACAGGTGGATGGTGAGAAGGGTTGGGCAGGAGAAAAGGCTATGTATGACAGTCTAAAATATCCTAAATAGAAATAATGGCTGAATCAAACACAGGGAAAACCTGAAGTTATTGGAGGCAAAAATGGAAGATTTGAATAGACCTCAATTGTCATTTTCTCCCTGGAGAAGATTTTAAAGAAGGAAGTAAAATGAAAAAGGAGGAAAAATGAAGGACTAGGAAGAAATAAATAAAAGGGATGACAGGAAACAGAAACTTAAGGAGGAAGAAGTTGTTCATTGTCTGCATCAGGTTTCTGGAAGAAACTGAAGGGGTAAAAGCATCGGTTCGAACGGAAGGAGGCCACAATAATGGAAAGACGACATGGAAGGATTTTTATTTGCTTAAAAAATTATAAAAATAACAAATGCTTTTTAACATTTCAAACAAGAGAAGCACTCTACTCATGAAGTAATACGCATGTCAGTCCTCATAATGAGAGATGAGTGCCAGTGAGTGCCAAGTTAAGTGGAAGTTGAGGTAATTTTACAAAAAAGTCAGACCAGAAACTTTATTTCAGCCTAACTTGTCTGTGGTTGAGATAACTTCGTCTACCATGAGAATGGATATTTCAGCAAAAAATAAAGTTTTTTTTAAAAAATCATATAAACAGGTATAACAATTTCAATTTGCTGATTTCTAGAATGTAAATTCCATGAAAGCAAGGACTTTTGCCAATTCTCTGGGTTATCAGAGAAAGAGTACAAAGACAGGCTTGGTGATCTCCTTCTGAAAAATTGACCATTGAAAACCTTACGGAATATAGTTCTACTCTGATA
>NW_006408593.1:12998749-13015809 GCF_000296735.1 Chrysochloris asiatica | reverse complement strand
GTCCCTGGAGAAGGATGTCATGTTTGGAAAAATGGAGGGTCAGAGAAAAAAAGGAAGACCCCCAACAAGATGGACCGGCACAGTGGCAGCAGCGATGGACTCAAATGTAGGCAAGGATTGTGAAGTGGGCACAGGGACAGGCATTGTTTCGTTCTGTTGTGCACAGGGTGGCTATGAGTTGGTGCCCATTCAATGGCACCTAAAAATAACAGCAACAACAAAAAGGGAGGGACAAAATTGGCAATACTTTAGATTCTGATATTTATTGCTGACCGTTCTCTCTCACACCACACATTCAACCAATTAGCAAGTCTTGTCAAACTAACTTCTTCAATAGCTCTTCATCTCCAAGGTTGGTTCTTGGTCTACTGTGGTGGTGGTGATGGTGGTGACGGTATGCCATCGAGTCGGTTCTGACTCACAGAAACCCTATGAGTCTGTATAGGGTTTCCAAAGCTGTATTTATAGGAGCTGAAAGCCTCGTTTTTCTCCCTCAGAGTGCCTGGTAGGTTTAAACTACTGACCTTGTGATTAGCAGACCAACATATAAACCACTATTAGCTCCCTTTTGTTGTTGTTAAATGCCATGAAGTCAGTTCTAACTCATAGCAACCCTGTATTAGGGTTTCCAAGCAGTGGCTGGTGAGTTTGAACCACCAACCTTGTAGTTAGTGTTTTATCCCATAACACCACACCAAAGCTCCTTATAATAGTCTCCTAAATGGTCTCTTCTCCTGTGTTCCAATCTATTTTCCATGCATTTGCTGGTGTGATATGTGAAACACCACTCAAATGGATACGGTTTCACTGACTTTGGAATAAAGTTTAAACTTCTTTTTAGGGCACCAATGAGGCTTCCTGCCCCCGCAAAGGTTTAGAGTCTTGGAAACACTATACAGGGTCGCTATGAGGCTTTCTGCTTCCGCAAAGATTTACAGCCTTGGAAACTGTATACAGGGTCCCTAAGATTTGGAACTGACTTGGCGTACTTAACAACAATAATTTCTCTCCTAATCACACTAATGTTTTCCTTTAGATACTTGAGCCTGTGTATGTGGTCTAAAATAAGTACTTTAAGATCCTTGTTAGCTAATTTTATCATCTCTGTCAGTTCTAGGTCTGTATTTCTATTTATTGAATTTTTTCCTTAGGAGTCCTCGTGTGACACTGTAGGATAAGCACTGGACCGCAAGGTTGTTTGAACTGCAAGGTTGGTGGTTCAAACTCACGAGCCACTCCTCAGTAACTCTATACAGCATCGCTATGAGTTGGAAGGAACTTGATGGCACTTAACAACAACAACAAAATGGGTCATATTGTCCTGCTTCTTGCATTTCTGGTTACTTTTAATTAAATCCAGACTATAAATCTTATATTGTTGAGTGCTCTAATTTTGTTAAATTTCTTTAAAGAATATTAAATTTTGTTCTGGCATCCAGTTAAATTACTGGTTTTCATTGACTATGTAAAGGCATTCGACCATGTGGGTCATCACAAATTATGGATACCATTGCAAAGAATGGGCATTGCAGAACACATCATTATGCTTACATGGAACCTGTACATAGACCAAGAGGCAGTCATTTGAATAGAATAAGAGGATACTAAATGGTTTAAAATCAGGAAATGTGTGTGCCAGGGTTGTATCCTTTCACCATACATATTCAATCTGCGTACAAGCATCTAATCTGAGAAGCTGGGCTATATGAAGAAGAATGCAGCATCAGGACTGGAGGAAGACTCATCAACAACCTGCAGTATGCTGATGACATAACCTTGCTTGCTGAAAGTGAAGAGGACTTGAAACACTTGCTGATGAGGATCAAGGACTACTAGTCTTCAGTAAGGATTGCATTTCAACATAAAACAAAAACCCTCACCACTGGATCAATAAGCAACATCATTATAAACAGAGAGAAGACTAGAGGAGTCAAGGATTTCACTTTACTTGGATCCGAAAGCAACACCCATGAAAATGCAGTTAGGATATCAAGTGACATACTGCATATTCTATAAATCTCCTGCAAAAGATCTCTTTAAAGTGTTAAAAATATAAAGTTGTTAATTTGAAGACTAAGGTGTGCCTGACCCAAGTCATGGTATTTGCAGTCACCTCATGTGCACACCAAAGCTGGACAATGGATAAGGAAGCCCAAAGAAGAATTGATGCCTTGAACTATGGTGCTGGCAAAGAATATTAAAGTACCATGGACTGCCAGAAGAATGACCAAATCTGTGTTGGAAGAAGTCCAGCCAGAATGCTCCTTAGAAGCCAGGATGACAAGACTTCATATCACTTACTGTGGACATATACCTCATAAAGAGGGACCAGTCCCTGGAAAAGGAAATCATGGTTGGTGAAATAGAGGGTCAGAGAAAAAGAGGAAGACTCCCAAGAAGATGAATTGGCACAGGGGCTGAAACAATTGTCTCAAACATAGGAGTCATTGGGAAGATGGTGTAGCACGGGGCAGAGTTTCATTCTGTTGGGCATGAGTTGGAAGTGATCGGACAGCACATAACAATAGCAATAGAAAACAGCTAAGTTACTTGCACATCAGTTTAACTCTTTTTGCATTTAAGTTTTGTTAGAACAGGTCCAACCAGTTGTTGCCAAGTTGATTACAACTCAGAAAAACAATACAGTGTCTAGAATGTTTCTTTCTAGTAGAGATTAGGTCCTTAGGTTTCCACAGGGTTTTCAATGGCTGATTTGTCGAAGTAGACTGCCAGGCTTTTCTTATGAGGTACCTCTGCGTAGACTCGGATCTCTACTTTTTGGTTAGTAGCAAGTATGTTAACTGTTTATATCACCCAGAGACTCCTCACAGAAGTCTTTATTCTGAGGTTAATTTAGATCCACCTGAGAACCCCATGCACTACATATTGTGAGGCTGGCCCAGGATTAGAGAGTGTTTCATTCTGTTGTGAATAGGGTCGCTATGAGTCGATACCAACTCGATGGCACCTAACAACAACAACTACACATGTTTCAGAGTCCTGGTGTGGCGCTGTGGGTTAATGCGCCGAACTGCAAAGTCAGTCTGAGCCACAAGGTCAGCAGCCATTCCTAAGAAACCCTGTACAGGGTTGCTATGGGTTGGAGCCGACTCAACAACAACACTCTGACTAAGGGGCCCTGATAGTGTAGTGGGTTACCTGTTGTGCTGCTAACTGAAAGGTCAGCAGTTCAAATTCACCAGTTGCTTCAGGGGAGAAAAATGAGGCTTTCTGCTCCCATAAAGATTTACAGCCTCAGAAATCCTGTACAGGGTCACTGTGAGTCAGAACCAAGTTGACAGCATACAAGAGCAACAGCAACGCTCTCACTGGTACAAATGTGAACTATTAACAGCCCTACGTATACTCCAGAAAATGTCTGGCCTACTGTTTTCTGGTGGCTCTTTTTCCAACCCACACATCTGCAAATATGTATTTAGCCAAAGACTAAGTCTTTGGCTAACCATAGAACTTCTTCCTCTCTGGTCCTTTGCCTCGCCAGTTCTCACCACCTCCCAAACTGCAGTCTCTTCCTCCGTGATGCAGAAAGACCGCCGGGGCTTTGCTGGCATCTCCCTTGCTGTATTGTGGCTTGAAAACTGATTTTCAGGGACAACAGTCCCACATCATCTGTTGCCCAATGTTTGTAAGCAGTCGTTTCTGATACCCTGTTTGCTTTTCTAGGTGTTTATGTCAGGCTGGCAATTCTCTAAGCCCAGTACTCGCTCATAAGCGGAAGAGAAGGGACCCACCATTGTTTTATTAAATGAAACATGTATTTGTAAAACTGATAAAAGTATAACGCTCCAAAGTAAATTCAAATAGAAAATATGTTGTGGACAAAAGCACTTTTGAACCTATAACATTAAGCAGATGTAAAGACTTACTTCAAGGGAATTTCAATCTTTGATATACTTAGAAAATTCGTATTAATTTTTTTTAACATAGAAATACCAAAGTGAGAAGTTGAATTTTAAGGGCCTATTACAACATTTGAATAGATCTTTTTATTGCAGCAGTCTAATGAATCTGTCATGATCTGCAACCTGCGACATATAGATGATACAACCTTGCTTGCTAAAAGTGAAGAGGACTTAAAACATTTACTGATGAAGATCAAAGAACACAGCCTTTGGTATAGATTACATCTCAATGTAAAGAAAACAAAAATCCTCACCACTGGACCAATAAACAACTTTCTTATCAACAGAGAAAAGATTGAAGTTGTCAAGGACTTTATTCTTCTTCGATCAACTATCAACACTCACGGAAGCAGCAGCCAACAAATCAGACGACGTATTGCATTAGGAAAATCTACTACACAAGACCTTTTTAAAGTGTTGAAGTGTAAAGAAGCCCTTTGCTTCTTTGGTACTGGTGTGGTACTGTAGGATAAGCAAGCCAGCTTGAGGGCTAAGGTGCACCTGACCCAAGCCATGGTACTTTCAATAAACTCATAAACATGTGAAAGCTAGACAGTGAATAAGAAAGACCGTAGAAGAATTGATGCTTTTGAGTTATGGTGTTGGAGAAGAATATTGAAAAGTGCCATGGGCTGCCAAAAGAACCAATAGATCCATTCTGGAAGAAGTACAGCCAGAGTGCTCCTTGGAGGCCAAGATGGCCAAACTTCATCTCTCATACTGTGACATACTGTCAGGAGGGACCAGTCGCTGGAGAAGGATATCATGTTTGGTAAGGTGGAGGGTCAGAGAAAAAGAGGAAGACCCCCAACGAGATGGATTAGCTAAGTGGCAGCATCAATGGACTCAAGCGTAGCAACAGTAGTGAGATTGGCCCAGGATCAGGCAGTGTTTCGTTCTGCTATGCATAAGGTCGCTATGGGTCGGTACCTACTTGATGGCACCTAACAATACCAACAATGAATCTGTAGTATCGGCACTAGACTGCAAACCACAAGGTCATCAGTTCAAACCTACCAGCCGCTCCTAGGAACCCCTATACAGGGTCGCTTTGAGTCAGAACTGATTTGACAGCAGTTAACAACAACAAAGTTGCCTAGGAGTCCTGGTGTGGTACTGTAGGATAAGCACTGGACTGCTAACCACAAGGCTGGCAGTTCAAACCTACCAGCTACTCTTTGAGAACCTTATACAGGGTTGTTAACAACATCAAGAAAGTTGCCTAGCTAGCAAGAGGTTCACGTAAGTCTTCACGAGGTTATCTGACATTCATACACAGGAAAATGAACATCATTCAGGCCTTGTTGTTGTTAAGTGCCATTGCGTTAGTTCTGATTCACAGGGACCCTGTATAGGGTTTCTGAAGTGCAACTGATGGGTTTGAAATGCCGACTTGTGGTTCTCAGTCCAGTGCTTATCCTACAGTGCCACACCAGGACTTGGTCCTGAGGAAATGGCATGGCATCTTTGGACTCGTTAAGACTGGGATACAGTGTTTCTTGCCAGAAGGAACCAGGGCCTTCTTTTTCTACAGGTGGCTTCATTTTTAGATACATCATGTTGGGACTCTGCTCTTCTTTCACTGTCTCCCAGAAGAGTTAGTTTTCTCTTAATCATGCAAAAATATGTGCATGATGTTCTAAGCAAGTTATCTGCCCAAGAACAATAGTACAGTTCCACTGAGTAAGTCTGGTACTTGGCACTCTAATTGGAAAAATGGGGTTTAATAAATCTTTTCCTTTGGAAACTTGCCTCCAAGAGATTGTGCACATTCTGAATTTAAAATGGGACTGACACATTCTGGGACTGGAAGATGTTTTCAAGTTCCTGGAAGGAACTGAGAATATATTAAAACGATTTGACCAGAGATTTGAGGCTCACCTAGACATGAACGTTGCATCTGGGCTTAAGAAATCAGAGGCTGTCTGATTAAGAAGCATAACAATAAATATCCAACATAAAAATCTAGGTCTTGTTTATGGCACAGGAGAAAGCAGGGGGGATTGGAGCTGCATTCCCTCGGCAAATGGATGAATCACTGGCAGCTGCTAGAAAGATAAAGAAACCACATCTGCTTAGAGTCCAAATGCTATATGGATCCCTTGTGATAGTAAATAAATTCTTGAAGAGGCTCCACTTCTAAATCAGGAGAAGAATTAGGGATATCTGAGTGGCTGTTTCCCATAGTTATCTCCACATGCCATGTCACAGAAATCAGAGTAACTCTAGCTGTATGCATCATTCTTTAACTTATATAGTGGGTGTTCAAGAAATATTTACTGAGTGATTAAACCTGAGAAAAACAGGTTTTGAGGAAACAGTACAGACTTTACCTACACACTCGCTGCTCCCAATTCTGTTTACCTAGAATCCAGCTGAGTCCACATTTGCTTTCATCTAGCAGTGCACATATTCTGTCAAGGAAATGATGCCATTCTGGGCAGACGAAGTACTTTTTGCGCAGCAGTGTAACGCAACGGATGATTATGTCTCAGAGGCAGTGTCTGAGGTAGAAGTAGCACAAAGCGCAGAGTAGAATGTTTTATTGGTAAATCGGTTCTATTTCCAGATTTTCTGCTAACCCACTATACAACAAACCCTTCTGTAAGTGGTTGTTGGGAAGTGCTGTTGAGTTGGTCCCGATTCATAGCAACCCTGTACAGGGTTTCCAAGGAGTGGTTCTTTACTAAATGGGTGCGTGAACACAAGGTCAGTTTGAACCTCAAGGTCGATGGTTCAAGCTCACCAGCTGCTCCTTGGAAACCCTATAACAAGGTCGTTATGTGTCAGCACTGACTCAATGGCACTTAACAACAAATACCTACCGTATCTATTTCTTAGATTAATTAACTGAAATGATCTAATAAGATGGATTGGCCAAGTGGCAGCATCGATGGACTCAAGTGTGGCAACAATAGTAAGGCTGGCCCAGGATCGGGCAGTATTTTGTTCCGCTGTGCATAAGGCCGCTATGGGTCAGTACCCACTTGATGGCACCTAACAACAACAAGAAGATACAGGAGTCCTGGTGTAGAGCTGTAGGATAAAGCACTGGACTACAAGGTCATTTTAAACTGTAAAGTTGGCGGTTCAAACTCACCAGTTGCTCCTCAGAAACCCTATATACAGGGTCACTATGAACTGGAACTGACTCGACAGCACTTAACAACAACAATAAGATATTGGATAGAAACAACTTTCCAATAGCAGTAGATTAAGAAGCAGTAGCACTGATTATTGAGCAGGTGGGGGATCCTGTACATTCAGTGGAAGTAAGGAGAGTTCCTGTTCACTGGAACACGGTACGCTTAACAGAAATACTTGCTGATGAATGAGGAAATCGTTCAGGCTTTCACTTTTAGTTAGAGTCGTTATACAAACTGTCTTAAAGGCATTTAAAACTTACTTAGAAAAACACAGTATGATGACTGTTGTTTAGTGCCTTTCAGTTGGTTCCGACTCAGTGACCCTGTATAGGATTCCCAAGGAGCGGTTAATGGGTTTGAAACACTAGCCTTACGGTTAGCTGCTCAGTGCTTACCTATAGTACCATACCCAGACTCTAGTATGATGATAGGAATAAAAATGCTGTTAAGTGTCATCGAGTCGGTTCCAACTTATAGTAAGGATTCCCAAGGAGTGACTGGTAAGTTTGAACCATTAACCCTGTGGTTCAAACTGACCTTGCTGTCCTGTGCTTATCCTATAACACCATACCAGGACTCCAGGAATAAGAACAAACCCTTGTAAACATATGTAAAAGAAGGCTTTGATGTAGGGATTCTAAATCTGAAAACTCCTGAGCAATTTTATTTATTTTTAATATTCTAAACGGAAGATTCTAGTACCATTTTCCACAAGGACTCCCAATGACAGCACTTTTATCCTTTACCTCACTAAGAAAAGGGCTCAATAAAGACATTTTCAATCAGTGTCTGTTTTTTTTTTTGTTTTCATTTTTTAAACATTTAATTGTGGTTTGGGTGAAGGTTTACTGAAAAAATTTGTTTCCCATTCAACAATGTATACATATTTTGTTTCGTGACATTTAGTTACAATGCCTTCAATGAATTAACACTCTTTCTACTCAATGTCTTTCTTAATATTTTCCTTGGAGTATATTCCTAAAATGACAGGCCAGCGGTATTTAAATATACAAATGATTTGCATTTTCCAAAAGCATACACAAGGCTCTTCTCTCAAGGATTTTAATATACTTTAAAAATCTTACTTTAGTGAACTTTAATTCATTTACTCAAATCTTTATTTCTAGAGCCTGATCTGCATTTCAGCTGCTTAAAGAAGCTTTGAACTGGGTCCCAAATAAACGTCATCTTTTCAAAAACAATAGGTATATCATTTCCCCAAATAAATGTATTTGTTACTCTAATATTCCCACCCAGTTGCTTAACTGGTCTTCTCTGTCCTCCTCACATGCCAGATCCAATCAGCAAATCCTGTGGATTTGTCCTCTGAAAGTGTCCCTTCTATCTCCACTGAGAATGTTGGAGTTTGAGCTCGTTTTATTATCACTCATCTTAAATACTGCAAGTCTCCGATTTATGTTCCCTGCCTCCCTGGCTTAGAGGTCTCACCCTCTAAGCCAGCTTCCACACTGCCTTTAGAGTGATCTAGAATTCAGATAGCATCGTATCATTCTCCTTTCTCAAATCCTTCAAACAACACCAACAGGATGAAATCCAGCTTCTTTATTATAATAAAAAATGGTCTTTCAGAACTTGACCCTTTTATTCCTTGACAAACTCAGCTCTAAGTTCCTTCACAAACTCCAGGTTCTAGCCATTCTGATCTTGTTTCCTAAATATTCTCGGTTCTTTTATGCTTCCACACCAAAACATATGCTAATCTCTCCAATTAAAACAACCTTCTCTCCTTTATCCATGTGGATAACTCCTATGCTTCCTTCCCAACTTATGTCAAACAGCAAATTCTAAGGAGAATCTTCTCCAATCCACTTCTCTCCTCCTTCTCCAACAATGGTCTCCCCATTCTACTCCCCACTTATGAGTTTCCTTCTTTGTCGCTCCATGATTTCTTCAGTTTACTATGTGCTAATTTAATACTTGCCAAAAGCAACAGCTCCTGAGACATATTCCCTGAGTATGAATCTGATCCTAGACCTTACTGTGTGATCACAGCAAGTTACTTAGCCCCTCGGATCCTCAGTTTCAATCACTGTGAAATGGAGATTATAGTATCTACAGAGAAAACTGTTTTGAGGATTCAATGAGTTACTATACCTAAAAGCCCTCAGAGCAGCACATGGCTCTTAGTAGGCGTTATTACTGATGATGATGGTGGTAACAATACTGTGGTAGTATCTGTAACACAACACGGGGGATAGATGGTTCCTCCAAAGTAAAGCATTCCTAGAGCCCTGGACAGCATGTGCTAAGTATTTAAAGAAAGATAAGAAAAATAAAAGCTTGAAAGAAAGAAAGGAAACAAGGAAGGCAAGAATAAATTCCAGAAGACTTACCACCATTTTTGCCCACAGTTCTGAAGCATCGCCAGAAAGCCCGTAAGAATGAGGCCCTGTTGTGGGGAGTGGCTTGGATGAAGCTGAACTCTCGAAAGAGAACATGAGTTCCTTGACATACACTGTTAAAACTGCAAAGAGAGAAAGCAAGAAATCTTCATTAGATCAATATTTTCAAAAGGCTGACATAAGAATGAAAAATTCAAGGCCAGATAGATCACTGGAAAGCAGAGGGTTTGTTCATTTCCACAACAAAACTCTCAACTGTAGGTTAAGTAAAGACCTTGAATTTTCTATGGTAAAATCTCTTCACACACATCTCTCTGAAAACATTCTGAAAGCCCAACTTTTCTGAGTGCTCCCCACCGCCCACACACTGAGGAAGTTTTAATCAGTCCCAGAATGCTTTACACAGAGGGAAAGTTTTCAGTCTTTAACAGGATGACAGTCATCTCTTTTTGGAGAAAACTCTCCCTATACTTCGTTTGGAACGACATTTCCTTAAAGATGTCCTTTCTTTACTCTCTGATCTATGTACCAAGTACCATAAGAAAGACAAGGCTTACAGGGACATTGCTGGTTGCCTATTCCAGTTTGAGGCTGGAACAAATCATGATCTGTTACATAAACCCAACAGTAACCCCAGGACAAATCCCAGGTACCAAGGGATACAAAGGATCCACCACAGGACACTGAAGGTACACAAGAAGGACCCATGACAAAAGAACAAGGGTAGGAAGTGGCCCCTAATGTGAATATTAAGCAAAGTTCCAGGGTCCAAGTGAGTCATAGTTTAGGCTATGCCTGAGAAGAGGAAAAATACACTCCATTGCCTTTGGGTTCTTCTGCCAAAGAAATAAAGGAGCTTAGAGTAATCAAAAAATGGAAATTCCACTGAAGAATAGGCAATTATCCAGTAATCACTCCTACCAAGGGCAGACCTCAGGTTTTAGAAAACTCCCAAATTCCTGGACAAGTAAATTATGGGTGAGAAATCTGTTCATCTTTGTGGAGAAGCAAATATTAAACTGAAGATGATAAGCAATGGGGTTTCAAATGCCAGTTTTCACGTGTTTACCATTTAAAAGGAGAAAATAAAAACAAATCCTGTGCTGCTGAATGGACAGGATTCACCTATCCCAGTTCCCTTCTCCCAGACCAATTCAGGAGAAGTGTCTAACCTGTCTTCAGTACACTATCTGTGACAGCTGGAGTTCTGGTGTGGCACAAGGTGGGCAGTTCAAGCCCACCAGCAACTCCTTGGAAACCTACATAGGGTCGCTAGGGGTCAAACTGACTCCATTTCACTTAACAACAATAACCACACCGTCCAGCCTGGTGCAGTGCTCTGGATTAAGGTGCTGAACTGCACGGTCACTTTGAAATGCAAGGTTGGAGGTTCAAGCTCACAGCTGCTCCTCAGAAACCCTAATGCAGGGTCACTATGGGTCAGAACCAACTCTACAGCACATAACAACAACAATAATCCTCTAGCCAGTGAATTATTCTTCCTTCCCTTTTACCCCTGGTAACCATCAAAGAATGTTTCTTTTAGCATGAAAACCTTTTCTTGACTTTTTACAATAGTGGTCTTATATAATATTTGTCTCTTTGCGATTGACTAATTTCACACAGCATAATGCCCTGGTATAGCACTGTAGGATAAACACTGGACCGAAAGGTTGATTTGAACCACAAAGTCAGCAGTTCAAACCCACCACCTGCTCCTCAGAAACCCTACAAAGCGTTACTATGAGTCAGAACTGATGGCACTTAATAACAATAAAGTCCTCCAGGTTCATTCCTGTCATGTGCTTCACAAAATCATAGTCATTCTTCAATGCTGTGTATGCTGTGTGGATGTGCCAAAGTTCTTTGATCCATTCTTCCACTGATGGGCACTTAGGCTGTCTCCATCTATGTGCTATTGTGAACAGTGCTGTGATAAACATGGGTGTGCATACATCTACTCATGTCACGGCTCTGATTTTTGAGGATATATATCAAGTAGAAGGATTACTAGAGTGTAGTGGTCCTATAGGATAAGTAATGAATTGTGAACCACAACGTGGGAGGTTTGAGCCCACCAGCTGGCTCCACTGGAGAAAGCTGAAGCTTTCTGTTACAGCAAAGATTGACAGCCTAGGAAACCCTATACAGGGTCACTATGAGTCAAAACCACAGCTAACAACAACAACAACAACAGAGGGCTTTAGCTGCTGAGCCATACAGTATTTCTATTTCCAGCTTTTTCAGGAAGAGTTATACTGTTTTCTAGAGTGTTGGCACCATTTTACAATCAGTGGATTTGTTTGGGGTTTATGTTACATTTAAGATAAAATTAGCTTCTTCCTACTGATCTTAATAATGCTACATGAAAAAGCAAATTAGATAGTCCTCTTCCCTCATGAAAAACTAGCACAGAACTCTACTTCTAAAACATCCACGAAAAAGTATAAGCATAACAGCTGACAAAGGATGAGGCTTTTTACAAAGCAATGAAAGTGTTAACCGATTCAAGCAGTTTTTCGCAGTGCTGTTATCTTGAGCAAAGGAAAATGAAAAATAAACCAAATGAGCTGTTACATGTAAATGGGGCAAACCACATTTCCAGCAAATGAAGTCTGAAATTATAACATTCTAGCCTAAATTTATGAAATTATCCAACACAGAATTAATCCCAAAGGGTGCTTCATACCCTAATGGGGAAAACCTGGCATCAAAGACATGGTTTAGGCTGTATAGGAACTAATAATAGTGACAGTGTATCCTTAGGGTAGCTTTTAAAAACATACCTATTGCAATGAAGCTGCGAGCTAAGCCCTACAACGGTCAATAGACTCCTGTGAACCCAGGTGGAGACCTGGTCGGCCAGCAGCGTGGCAAGACCTAGGGACTCTTGGGCCCAGAGTCAGTGACATAGCCACAGAGGACTAGAGTGGAGAGTAAAGCGGCCAGCTGATAAGAAGAGAGGGCATGTGCACAAGAACACCCATACTTGCAGATAATACCCACTTGACCTGGCTTCAATGACTGGAGGATCAGAGCTCAGCTAGAAGAAGAAAGAAGAGGAAAAAAAGTAATCTGATACAATTTGATGAACTTGACCTACACCTATGGATGCAGTAGCTCAAAAGAGGGAACAAATCTTTACAGCAAGGATCATCTGCACCGCCTCCATACAGAAAGTAGACAGGGATGGCAACTTGGACATTGGCTACCCAAAATGGGGGTTGGAGGGCTACAAAGGCAAGAAGTGACTGGCTTACAAGCTTTCAAGAGGGAGTCTAGATCCAGAAGGCGTGGAGGAAGGTAGAATCTCCACTGAGGAGTATTCAATCTGTCTGGGAGGGGCTGATAAAAGGAGATGCAGATAGGTCTCTTGTGATACAGTAGTGAACAATTATTATCAGGACTGACTGTTAGGGTTGGAAATGTAAAGGTAGACGTTTTGTAACAAAAGGAGGGAAGTGATTGACTTTGCAATCCAGGAGTGGAGGTCCCTGGGACCATCAAGGGAGAAGAGTGGAGTGCAGGACCCTACCCAGAGAAACAGTGATGCCAGAGATGGAGGCAGAGACGACGAAGTGGAGAGATGGAGCGGCTGGGGACTCTAGACCCAGAGAGGGAGAGTGGCTGTGTGCTGTTGACCATAAAGCTTATGTTTTCCCATATAAACTATCACATAATTCACAATAAAACATTTTTTAAAAACCAAACCTATCTATTTCTTTAAACTAGAGAATCATTTATGCACTGAAGAATTTGGGTGAACCTAATTGTAGAGACAAGCATTTACACCAGAAGATATTTATTTTAAAAAACTGATAAGGCAAGAGCATATAACATTGAAGAAGTCAAAAAAATGGATAATTGTATTAGGTTTCAGTTGCCTGATACAATTATAGAATTACCAATCTTTTTTTTACTTCTTATCATTTGTAACATTCTAATTTAATTAAAAATAAAAACAATGAGAAATGTTTGAGTAAAGTCATAATAAATGATTTGCATAGTTCTTGTTTCCATTTGTCTCTTGTGTCTCCAGTTTTTGTTCTTTTAAAATAACTGACATTTCATCCTTTATCTCCCTAAGGATGCTAAACTTTATTTCAAAGTCAATTTAACATAATTCACTGCGTTCTATTTTCTCTGGAGTAAATGTGTGTTTCAATTGCTGGGTTTATTGGCTATGTTTCTCAGTGTTTGTTTTCCTCATCAATTTGGGAATGTCAGTGTTCAGATTCACCTTAACTGGGAGGTTTCACTCTATTCACGCATGCACTCTTAGGAATGGAACCTAGTCCAGAACCAGGTTTTCCATGGAGGGACTAGAGACTCTCTTCCTGATGATGCTGGACATATCATAGAGACTGTCAATGAAGCCCAGAGCACAGTCTTGGCTGCACAGCTATCTGCTTCCTCCCACCCCTCAGCTATACAGTTTTGTGTTTGTTTTTTTTAAATAAATGTTTTATTGTGAATTGTGTGATAGTTTACATGGGAGAACATTACTTTTACATTCATTCTATCATACATCGTTTCATTGCCATAGTTACCATCCCGTCCATGCATCATCACCCAACCGAAGGGTATACCCTGCAAGCCTGCCCCCCACCCCCCATGATCCTCAGCACACAGCCCCTTTCCCTCTCTAGATCTCAAGTCCCCAGCCACTCCATCTCTTCACGTCATCTTCTCTGCCTCCATCTCAGGCCTCACTGCTTCTCTGGGTAGGGTCCCGCTCTCTGCTCTTCTCCACTGATGATCCCAGGGCCCTCCGCTCCTAGACTGAAAAGTTAATAATCACTCCCCTTCTTGCTACAAAATGTCCACCTTTACATTTCCAACCCTCACAATCAGTCCTGATAACAAGTCTTCACTATTCAGCTATACAGTTTTATAAAGCTACTTCCCAAGCAGCAGTCTCCGGTGTGGTGATGTAGGACAAGCACTGAACTTTGAACCATAGGGTCAGTGGTTCAAACTTACCACCTGCTCCTTGGAAGCCCTATACAGGCTTGCTATGAGTCAGAACCAAATTGAAGGCACTTAACAAGAAGTTTCCTTTAAAGTGGAGAAGGCAGTCGAGGCTGACCCCAGTTTCCTGGCCCGTGGGTGACACTTTTGGTCTCCACTCCTCCATAAAAAATGTCTGCTTCTGAATCCAGAGTGCAGGAGGCCTGTGGTTTTAGCCCTGATTACTTGGTGTGGCACTGTGGGTTAATGTGCTAGACTGTAAAGTTGGTTTGAATGGCAAGGTCGGCAGTTCAAGCTCACCAGTCACTCCTTGGAAACCCTACAGAGGGTCACCATGGGTTGGAGCCAACTTGATGGCACTTAACAACAACACTACTACATGGTGTTTCTGTTTAGTTTCTAGTCCATAGAAGAATTCATACTGATTTCACACATGACTGTGTCCTTTACATTTTTTCCTTTATAATTTTATGAATCATTACCATATGAATAAAATCCACATTTAGCTGATTTTCATTGTATTTAGCTAAACTAAAATGTTTCTCAACAGACATCAATCTTACCTCTCAAATAAAAATTTAAAGTTTCACTTGCCAAAGACACAGAGGAACACAACACAATCAGCCAACTGGACCTCATAGATGTGTACAGAGCGTTCAACCCAACACCACAATACACATTCTTTTCCAGTGCACATGGAATATTCTCCAGAACAGACTATGTGTTAAGCCACGAAACAAGTCTCCATAAATTTATAAACATCAAAATACTACACAGGGTATCTTATCAGACCACAATGCTACAAAATTTAAAAATCAACAATAGGAAGACCAAAGAAATAAAGTCAAATACATGGAAACTGAGTAACACCCTGCTTAAAAGCAACTGGGTAGTAGAAGAAATAAAACGTGAATTCACAAAGTTCCTAGAACAAATGAGAACGAAAACACAACATACCATAATCTTTGGAACACAGCAAAAGCAGTGCTGAGAGGAAAGTTTATTGCAATAAATGCACACATCCAAAACAAAAAAAGAACCAAAAGCAACATATTAACACAACATCTCAAACAAATAGAAACAGACCAGCAAACTAAACCTATAGTCAACAGGAAAAAGGGAAATAATAAAGATTGGAGCAGAAATAAATGATATAGAAAACAGAAAAACTACAGAAAGAATTAACAGGATAAGAAACTGGTTCTTTGAAAGAATTAATAAAATCGACAAACCATTGGCAAACCTAATAAAAGAAAAAGAGGGAGAAGGCACAAATAACACGCATAAGAAACCACATGGGTGATGTCACAATGGAACCAATAGAAATAAAAAGGATAATAACAGAATATTATGAAGAGCTGTACTCTGATAAATTTGAAAACCTCGAGGAGATGGATACATTTTTAGAAAAGCATGACCTACCTAAACTTACATAGAGTAAAGTAGAAAACTTGAACAGACCTATAACAAAGGAAAGGAGCTCAGGTAGTGTAGTGGTTACAAATCGGGCTGCGAACCTTAAGGTCAGCAGTTCGAAACTACCAGGTGTTCTGCGGAAGAAAGGTGAGGCTTTCTGCTCCCATAAAGATTTACTGCTCCCATAAAGATTTACAGCCTCGGAAACTCTGTACAGGGTCGCTATTAGTTGGAAACAACTCCATGGCACATCACCACCACCACCATAACAAAGGAAGAAATTTACCAGGTCATCAAAATACTCCCAACCAAAGAGAGTCTAGGTCTAGATGGCTTCACTGGTGACTTTTACCAAATATTCAGGGAGAAGCTGTCACCAATTTTACTTAAATTATTCCAGAATATAGAAGAGGATGGAAAAACTCCCTAATAAATTTTATGAGGAAGCATAACCCTCATACCAAAACCCGGGAAGGACATCACTAAGAAAGAAAATCATAGACCAGTATCGCTCATGAACATAGATGCAAAAATTCTCAACAAAATGCTAAACAACAGAATCCAACACCACATCAAAAAGTAATACATCATGACCAAATGGGATTCATACCAGGGATGCAAGGATGGTTCAACATTAGAAAAACAATCAATGTAATCCACTATATAAATAAGAAAAAGAACCACATGATCATATTGAGAGATGCAGAAAAGGCATTTGACAAAATCCAACATCCATTCCTGATAAAAACACTCAACAAAGTAGGAATTGAAGGGAAATTCCTCAGCATAATTAAGAGCATATATACAAAACGAACAGCCTACATTACTCTTCATGGAGAGAAAGCCTTCCCCTAGACAAGGATGCCTTTTATCACCACTACTATTCAATGTTGTTTTGGAAGTCTTAGCCAGCGCTATAAGGCAAGATAGGAAAATTAAAGGCATCCAAATTGGCAATGAGGAAGTCAAACTCTATTTGCAGATGATATGATCCTATACATAGAAAACCCCAAAGACTCAGCAAAAAAAAACCTACTGGAAATCATTGGAAGATTCAACAAAGTGGCAGGGTACAAGATCAACATGCAAAAATCAGTTGGATTCCTCTATACTAATAATGATAATGCTGAAAGGTAAATTAGGAAAGCAATACCATTTACAATAACTGCCCAAAGGATGAAATATTTAGGAATAAATGTAACCAGAAAAACAAAGGACCTATACAAAGAAAACTACAAAAC
>NW_006408593.1:12992456-12997109 GCF_000296735.1 Chrysochloris asiatica | reverse complement strand
GAGCCAGCCTAAGTGCCCATCAATGGAAGAATGGATAAACAAACTGTGGTACATACACATAAGGGAATATTATGCTACCTTGAAGAACAACAAGCTGTAAGCTATCACATAACGTGGATGAACCTTGAGGACATTATGTTGAGTGAAATTAGTCACAAAGGAGAAATACTGCATAGGACCACTACTGTAAAAGATTAAGACAAAGAACCCATACTAAAGGGGGGGTGCGGATTCTTTGCTGGTTACTGGGAAGTGGGGTGTGCGGTGAGGGGAGGGAGGGGAAGGTGGAGCACAGGGTAGGGAATAGACATAGTATAGTTTGGTTGCTGGGGAGGGGGGCAATACACAAGAAAGGGAGGGGAATGGAAGAACAAGGTGGATGGGAAAACAAATAGGCATGGGCTAAGTGGGACAGAGGTAAATAAAGATGTATGCACAACCTTGGAACAACAGGGCTCTGGGATACAGGGAGTGAGACATGGTTGGAATGGGCAAAAGGGGGGAAATAATGTTAAGATGCTTGACTGTCTTTTGAATCTTGGTTTCCCTGGCATACCATTGTAAAATAGACACTTGAGGGGGAGAGAAAAGAATAGCCAGAAATATCACCATGAAAGCTTGTAAGTCTGTCTTCTGCCTATTAACTGACTGGAATACCTAAAATGGGGCTACAACATGCCCAGTGAAGGAGGCTTCCTGTGGAGCCTATACATTACATAAGACCGTAGGTGGCATCCTGAACCCCATCCAGAATCTTCTGAGGTGGGAAATTTCCACTGGAAAGGACAAGCAGACCAGCCTGGAGTGGCTAAAAGAACAGAAGATATTTCTTGAAAGAAAGACCAACAGGAAAAATAAAAAGCAGTAACGGCAGTCCAACTGACTACTACAAGAAAAAGCAAGTAAGCTCGCCCAGGAGACAGCAAGGCAAACAGTTGGGTCTCCTAAGGGCAAACTCCTTCCAAGACTGAGACTCAGTGGGAATACACCAGCAGACATGCACTCTGACTGGTGACCATGTTGGTCACTGATAAGGGGAAGTGAGGGAAAGTAGCAATGAAGCTGCAAGCTAACTCCTACCACGTTCAATAAACTCCTGTGAACCTCGGTGGAGTCCTTGTTGGCCAGCATTTTGGCAAGATCTGGGGACTCTTGGGCCCAGTGTCAGACATAGCCACAGAGGACTGCAGTGGAGAGTGAAGCATCCAGGTGATAAGAAGAGAGGGCATATGCACAAGAACACCCACACTTGCAGATAATACCCATTTAACCTGGCTTCAATGACTGGATGATCAGAGCTTAACTAAAAGAAGAAAAAAAAGGAAAAATAAATAGTAATCTGATACAATTTAATGAATTTGACCTACACCTATGGATGCAGTATCGCAAAAGAGGGAACAAATCTTTACAGCAAGGATCATTCCCACTCCCTCCATACACAGAGTAGACAGGGATGGGCAACTTAGACATTAACTATCCAAAATGCAGGAGTTACAAAGGCAAGAAGTGACTGGCTTACAAGCTTTTAAGAGGGAGCCAAAAAAAAAAAAAAAAAAGAGGGAGCCTAGATCCAGAGGGCATGGAGGAAGGTAGAATCTCCACTGAGTAGTTTCCAATTTGTCTGGGCAAGACTGATTAAAGGAGATGTGGTTAGCACACATGTGGTACAATAGTGAATAACTACTATCAGGACTGACTGTAAGGGTTTGAAATGTAAAGGTAGATGTTTTGTAACAAAAGGAGGTGAGTGGTTGACTTTGCAGTCCAGGAGCAGAAGTCCCTGGGACCATCAAGGGAGAAGAGCGGAATGCAGGACCCTACCCAGAGAAACAATGATGCCAGAGACAGAGCCAGAGATAATGACATGGAGAGATGGAGCAGTTGGGAACTCTAGACCCAGAGAGGGAGAGGGTCTGTGTGCTGACGACCAGGGGCAGGCTTGTGGGTATACCATTTGGCTGGTTGATGATGCATGGAGGGTACTGTAACCATGGCCATGTGATGATATACGATAGGATGAATGTAGTAAAGCTTATGTTCTCCCATGTGAACTATCACATAATTCACAATAAAACATTAAAAAAAAAAAAAAAAGAGCTGGGGATAAGATTCTTATGATTCAATAGTAATTGTTATCATGACTAATTGCGACTGTCACAATTGTAAAGGTAGAAGTTTTTAACAAAAACAGGTAGTAGGTAATCTTACAGTCTAGAAACAGAGGACTCTAGGACCATCGATGGAGAAGAGCACATGTGGAATGTGGGACCTTATCCAGAGAAGCAGCAACACCAGAGACAGTGGCAGAGGTGGGGACAAGGAGAAAAGGTGTGGCTGAGGACTCTAAATTCATGGGAAAAAAGGGACTGAGAGCTGGTGGCCAGGAGGCAAACTTGCAGAATGTGCCCTTCGGTGGTGTAAATTATTATATATGCCTGAGTGTTTAAAAAAAAAACAAAAAAAAAGACAAAAAGAGCTAAAATGAATAGAGAAATATTGTTAACTGATGGTACATGGAGGGGATTACGATCATTGCAATGAAACAAAGTTTATACTTTGTTGAATGTAAAATTGATGACTTGCTCTGTAAACTGTCACTTTACTCACAATAAAAACTGAAAAAAAATTTTTTTAAGTTCCTAAAAATATCCTAAAGACCATTCAGAAGTAAATTTCTCTAAAACCACTGAATAAGGTCATAATTTAAGCTTCACTGAGTAAATTCTTTCATTTTGTAAGTTATTGAGTTTTTTCCTTTAACGATTTAATTTTTTTATATTTATAAATTTTAAAAAAATTATATTTACATTTTCACATAATTTCAAATTTATAGAAAAGTTGCAAAAAGAATTCCTGATTATCCTTTACCTGGATTATTTTACATACTACCCATATTATCTTGTTCAATTTATAAAGATCTGATTATTTCTTTTTACGCTGTCTGGAAATCTCTCTGAATCCTCTGGCCGCAAGAAATCATAGACATCAAAACTAACATTTTCTGTGAATTATATATTTGATAGCTCAAGAGATACACATTTATTATAGTGAAACACTGTAAGTATAAGCATCTCCTAAATTGATTTTGATAAGAAAATTAGATTAAAAATTTCATCGTTTTCCTAATATTTAATTAACTTTAGGACAATTTACTTCTGTAACATATAAAGAAAGGAGCTCTGGTAGCGTAGTGGTTACAAATCGGGCTGCTCATCTCATGGTCAGCTGTTTCATGAGAGAAAGATGAGGCTTTCTGCCTCCGTAAAGATTTACAGCCTTGGAAACCCTGTACAAGGTCGCTATGAGTCGGAACCGACTCCACGGTACATAGCAACAACAACAAACATATAAAGAAAATGAGGCAGGAACAGTGTTAAAATGAATGATTTTACAATCAAACCTTTGTAAACGTATTAAGCTAGTGTGAATTCTTGAACCAATTCCATTTCCTCATTTTGTGACAAAGGTTGTGCATACAAAAAAAGTCACACAAATTCAATTAAGTGGCATCTCTTTCTCTTGATATTAAATATGCAAATTCTAATAATTAGCTTATGTCAGTTCCATATTAGCGTCATACCATTGGCTAATAATTTGCAAAAAGGTTATTCAAGTGATGTCTGTTGCTATCAAGCCAGTTCCAACTAATACTGATCCCATATAGGGTTTCCGAGACTAAATCTTCACAGGAGCAGGCAACCTCATCTTTCTCCCGCAGAGCAACTGATGGGTTTGAACCACTAACCATGCAGTTAGAAGTCCAACATCTAACACACAGCACTACCAGGGCTAGATGAAAGTGATTTAAATTACCTTGATAAATGATGCTCAAAGACTACCAAGAAAGCAATTCGACATAGATGTAACTGTAATAAAGCTATATAAGGAGCCATTCCCATTCCAGATAGAGGAGCTGCTGTTGTTAAATGCCATTGAGTCAGTTCCAAATTATAATATTCTAGCTCATTCTTCATGTGCCAAGAGACAAAAGATCACTGAATTCAAGAGTCACACCTACAACACTCTGTCCTCTCCAGGTAATCCTTGTTTTTACTCAAACTGAAAATGGCCAGTGACCCTTGACCTATACAGTTCTACTAGATTGTAGCACTTCAGAGTCTTCTTAGGCCATTGTCTTATCTCCTTTTTTCTTTCTAATACCGGGCCACTTCATTACAATGAACTGTCTTCTGTTGGTATAGGTATGTGTCATTTAACGTCCATGATACATTCTGTGAAATAGGATGCTATGTGCTTTGAATATTATGTGAACACCATGTTAACACTTTATGGGATCAAGGGAGAAGAGCACAAGCGGAATGTGGGACCCTACCCATAGAAGCAGTAAAACCTGAGATACAGGTAGAAATGATGACATGAAGAGAGAGCAGCTGAGGACTCTACACTCATGGAAAGAGAAAGGCTGTGTGCTGGAGGCCAGGAGGCAGGATTTGCAGAATGTGCCCCTTGATTGTTTAAAATGATTATATATCCCTGAGTGTTTTCGTGAACATCGCCCCGAAAACAACAACAACAAAACAAAACAAAAAAAAACCCAGAGGGAATAGAAGCAAATATCGTTGAATGATAATGCACGGAGGGGACTGTAATGATTGCAATGAAACAACGAGTGTAAAACTGATGTTCTCCCAA
>NW_006408593.1:12983130-12992051 GCF_000296735.1 Chrysochloris asiatica | reverse complement strand
AAAAAGCCTGATTAACACTGTAGAAGTATGGGGGAGGGGGAGACCTCTATGGGAGCCTGCTTCTAGCACCCTTGTTACGGCCGCTGCCATTGTGCAGCAGCAGAAACTCTGGTGGAAGCTGGGAGAACTGGCAGCAGCAGCAGCAGCAGCAGCGGCGGTGGGTTTACAATCAGTGGAACCGATGGGTGGGAATCAGAGCCTGCTGTGCCCTGCCCACTGTACTGCCCACCTGCCATTCTGGCCGCCTCGGCAACAGCAGCCACCACCTGCCTGCTGGTCAAAGTCCAAGAGACCACGCCCAAACTAGATCCTCTGCCACACCTGCCTGTATCCCAACTGCAGTCTAATGCTGCAAGAGTCTGGATCTGGTGTTGGTTATGTGGCGTGGAGTCAGTTCCGACCCATAGCGACCCTGTATAGAGTTTCCAAGGCTGTAAATCTTTACGGGAGCAGAAAGCCTCATCTTTCTCCCGCGGAACAGCAGGTAGTTTTGAACTGCTGACCTTAAGGTTCGCAGCCCGATTCATAACTACTGTACTACCAGAGCTCCTTTTTTTTGGGGGGGGGGACTTTAAAACTACTTGTTGTTGTTGTTGTTAAGTGCCGTCGAGTCGGTTCCGACCCATAGCGACCCTGACCAGGGTTTCCGAGGCTATAAATCTTTACACGAGCAGAAAGTCTCATCTTTCTCCCGCGGAGCAGCTGGTAGTTTCGAACTGCTGACCTTGTGGTTCGCAGTCTGATTTGTAACCACTACGCTACCACAGCTCCTTTAACTACTAGAGAGAAATAATAAACTAAAGAAGAGCTGCTTTTCATTTAAAACAAAACAAAAAAATCTTATGGCTATATATGCAGTAGAACATTGTCCACAAACTTTTAAGTAATGCATATACCTTTATTGGGATTGCCTTCTGCTGTTTTGAGATAAGCTTTATTTGCAAGGAACTCAAAACTTATCTATCCAAAACAGTAATATATGTAGCACAAATTAGCCACACCAAAGTGAAACACAGTATGGATCCTACCTCTGAAAAACACACAAGGTCAAAGACACAAAACATCTTGGAAAACAATCAAGATTTAAAGTAACCATTTGTTGCTTGTATAAGTAAAAGGCAAACAGGCATCGCATATGGAGGGGAAAAAAAAAAGAAATACTTTTGGGACATCGTTTCCACTAACAGGTTGGCAAAGTTATTAGTAATCTAGAGCTCTGTTTTGCAAAAGTCACCAAACCTTAAAGATATTTTCCTGTGTTATGATTTGTTCCTAACAATCACTGGATTTATTCTTTCCTTCCTTGTGAAATTTAGATGAAGCCTAAAGCCCTTACATATTTTCTTTCCATTGCCTTTCTGCTATAGAATTTGGCAATGCTGACTTGATGAGAGAAATCAGTGGAGCATGTCACCCTGGCCAATGTCTCAGAACCCCAGAGGAGTTTCAATCATCTACTTGAATGGAAGTTACCTCATACAAACTTCTTTCTTGCACTAGTGCTACAAAGACATTTCCACACAAAAATGTAATACAGAATTTCTATGAATTCCTCATTCTCTATGGGACTATCATTATCTCTGTTGCCATTGCTCAAACATAGGACACACCTATTACAGGAAAAAAGTGAATGATACAATCCTGTTTCCACAGAAAAATCTGTCAAAATGTGGTTTTAACATGCAGTGCACTGGGAATGAGTTTCTGCCTGCATTAAGTGAATTGTTGGATTCATCAATTGTAGGTTCTCTGTTGCCCGGGAAGAAATAAGTGTAAACAGTATGGAAAACAGACACCTGCTGCACTGCAGGTGGGCTCCCATAATCCTTTTCCTCTCATTATCAGTGCTGGCTAAATTAAAAGTAGATGTCTAAGATTTTTGGTTTAAAAAAAAAAATCTCAAACTTAGGAAGAAATCCAACAGCCTGAAGTCCCTCTCTTTTGTTGTTAGGTGCCATTGAGTAGTTTTGCACAAGAAAGCAAAACATTGCCCGGTCCTGGGCCAACCCCACAATCATTGCTATGAGCCCATTGCGGCTACCACTGTGCCAATCCATCTCGTTGGGGGTCTCCCTCTTTTTCTCTGACCCTCCACTTTAACAAGTATGAGATCCTTCTCCAGGGACTGGTCCCTCCTGATAAGATATCCAATGTATGAGAGATGAAGTCCGGTCAACCTGGCTTCTAAAGAGCATCATGGCTGTACTTCCTCCAACACAGATATGTTGTCTTCTTTTGGCAGTCCATGGCACTTTCAATATTCCCCTCCAACACCATAACTCAAATGCATCAATTCTTCTATGGTCTTCCTTATTCACTGTCCAACTTTCACAAGTATATGAGGTTATTGAAAATAATATGGCTTGGATCAGGCACAGCTTAGTTTTCAAATTGTATCTTTGCTCTTCAATTTAACACTTTAAAAAGGTCTTGTGCAGTAGATTTGCCTAATGCAATGCATTGTGTGATTTCTTGACTGCTGCTTCAATGAGTGCTGATGGTTGATCTGAGCAAAATCAAGTCTTAGACAACGTCAATCTTTTCTTCATTTATCTTAATGTTATTTATTGTCCAATGGTGAGGATTTTTGTTTTCTTTACACTGAGGTGCAACCCATACTGAAGGCTGTGGTCTTTGATCTTAATCAGTATTTTAAGTCCTCTTCATTTTGAACAAGCAAGGTTGTATCATCTGCATATCACAGGTTGCTAATGAATCTCCAATCCTGATGCAACAGTTTTATTCATATAATCCAGTTTCTCTAATTATTTGCTCAGCATACAGGTTGAATAAGTACGGTGAGGGAATACAATACTGGCATGTCTCTCTAGGAATCGGGAAACTGCTTTGTGAGAATTAAGTCACCACTGTGGTGGGTACACAGCAGCAAAAACAAAACAAACTATCTTAGTTATGAAATACAAATACTTAAGGTCACATTAGTGCTGTAAGTATTCGTGTTTCATAACCAAGATCTTTTTCTGCCTGACAATGTAACCCTTAGTAGCAGAGCTTGGTCTTCAATCATGCCATCAATAAGGTCATCTTTGACTGTGTGAAGAAGAGACAGACTCAGGAGGTGGCCTGACAGGTCCGGCGAGTTGTGAAAACCTTCTGCAATGGGAGCATAAGCAATGCTGAGTTTTTTTTCCTTGGTCACTGTATCAAGTCCTTCTACCCCCGAACTCCCGAGAGAATCTTTTAAAAATACCAGTGCTAAGGGTACAAGAAGGAGCTCTGGTAGCGTAGTGGTTATGAATTGGGTTGCGAATCTCAAGATCAGCAGCTCAAAACTACTAGCTGTTCCATCTTTGGAGCTGTTCCTCCAAAGATGAGGCTTTCTGCTCCCATAAGATTTATAGCCTTGGAAACCCTGTACAGGGTCTCTATGAGTCGGAACCGACTCCACGGCACATAACAACAACAAGGGTACAAGAATGTATTTCCAGACAGAGTGATAACCAAACAAATTCTCCTTACGAAGCCTAGGCTACTCTGAAAGCATACTACTTTCCAATGGATCTTTATCTCCTTCAAATTCTGTAAGGACTTCTGACTGAGTAAAGCTGTTTCAAACTCTTTCATCTAACCTTCAAACTTCAAATTTTGCTGCTGAAGGCCTGACATGCTACGGTAAACTCCCAATTACATATGCACCCCATCTCCTCCTTAGCCACCTTTGAATGTCAGTGGAGAAGCAAGATGAACATCTGCTACCTACCTGAAGCTTATATGTGGAGGAGCATCCCTCTTAGAGATTGGTTCCCCTAGGTCAGCAAGTCAATTTCAACTCATAGCAACCCAAGGCACAAAGAACTGCCCAGACTTATGCGAGCCTCACAATTGTTGGTATGTCTAAGCCACTGTGTTGCCATTGTGTCAATCCACCTTGTGTGTGTGTGTGGGGTGTCTTCTTCTTTTTTGCTGACCCTCAACTTTACTAAGCATGACATCTTTCTCCAAAGACTGGTCCCTCCTAACAATACCTGCAAAGTATGCGAGACAACGTCTGGCCATCCTGGCTTCTAAGGAGTATTCTGGCTGCACTTTTTGCAAAACAGATTTGTCTGTTCTTCTGGCAGTCCATGGTACTTTTAATATTCTCCTCCATCACTTAGGCAAGTGGTGACAGCAAATACATGTGCCTCAGGATGGGAGATCAAAGCATGGAGCACTGGGAGTGGTGGTGGTGTACTGTCGAGTAAATTCTGACTCACAGTGACTCTGTATAGGGTTTCAGAGGTGCTGCTGATGGGTTTGAACCATTGACCTTGCAGTTAGCAGTACTGTCCTTACAAAAAAAAACAATGTAGCAAGGATGGGGTACCAATTTAGAAAACGTCTTTCAAATGCCACATTAAAAACATGAAATAAATCAGTGTGTACATTATATTTAACTATATTAAAGTAGGTCTGCATACAGAAGATAATTAAAAATTAGAAAGACATTAATTGTATTAGGGTTGTTGGCTTAGAATTGATTTCTTCCTGTCTTCCAAATATTCAGCAATGTTATTATGTATAACATTTCAAAGAAAACATTTTTTTAATGGCAATTACCATAAATCTCTAGTTTGTCTCATTCCTACAAGGTCCCTGAGCCCTTTCCCCGAAGCCTCTAAACAGAACTCTTGATAATGGAACTTCCAGAAGCTTGCCTACTTTCACTTCAAATCTAGAGTAATAGTGTTTTCAGGGTTTCTCTGGGGAAACAACCCTAGCCTTAAAGGAAATGTTTCTGGGCATAGACTATTCCTCTTTCAAAATATTACAGTGTATTTATTACAACTAACCTTCTGTTACAACCACCTGCTACATGTTACATGTCACCTTCTTTCTTCTGTGGTCTCTCAATCTGTCATCATTGCTTCTTTCTCTTCAGCTCACTCCCTGTCTCCCTGTCAACCTCCTTCTCTTTTGTCAACTGGCTCACTATGTCTGCACTGTTTTAGTGTTGCAGGAGAGGCGCCCCTGACTCATGTGCAGAAATAACCAAGTTCCTTCCCTGCAATGGGCTTCCTCTCTATCTCCACACCTCGGAATGGCTTTTATCTGCGTACTGCCAGGTCACATTGCATATTCTCATATGATTTCTTGTCAGTTTTCTTCAATACTATTTTCTTTCCAGGTTTTGCCCACCCATGGTATATTTGGGCCTTGTGTTATTTCCTCCAAGATGCACTAGATACTTTTTAGAAGATGATTTCCCCCCTTATTTTCTGCCTGTAACTATACTTCAGGTCTTTTTATGTCTTTTTGTTGTTGTTACTGTTGTTGTTAAATACCATGGAGTCGATTTTGACTCATAGTGACCCTGCACAGGGTTTCTGAGGCTATAAATCTTTATGGGAGCAGAAAGCCTCATCGTTCTCCCACAGAACCGCTGGTAGTTTCGAACTGCTGACCTTGTGGTTCGCAGCCTGACTCGTAACCACTATGCTACCAGAGCTCCTTATACAAATGAACACTACTTGGTAATTCATGAGAATACTAAAATACATAGGAGCATGGCCAAATCGAAAATGTATCATGTTTTCAGGTTTTATTTTTAACTTATTTTCACTCTTGAATGATGCTTTAGGATACCAAAAATGTTCCCATTACACCTGCAGGTACCATTAACAATCCAACACTATTTTATGGACCCCTTAAATGATATAAACCCCTTCTCCAGTACAAAGTTATTCAAGAGCAGGAGGTGTTAGATTTATAAACTAGCTTGGTTCCAAGTAAAGCAAGTAATCCTCAAGTCATTATCTCTTGTTCTTATTGAAGATAACAAGAGTATGGCTGCATTAGGCAACATAGGCTAAGTCTTCTTGGACTTGATCATAATTTAAAATAATAAAATAGAAGGAAGTTTGATGTTCAGCTTATTCTCATGGAGCCTCCATATCAAATCTGCCAATGATGATTCCATTCCCCTTTTATGATTGTCATCCAACCATGTGTTGAGTTACGTTCACTTCATTTCCAGAGTTAGTATCTTTTTGTTATTTCATTTGTTTTATCTCCAGACTTGGCCTCACGTTTTAGAAACTAAATGCAGTCTCTTTAATAGCCATATATGTAAACCTTCTAAAACTACTGGCAAATCCATGTATATGTTTTTTGTTGTTAAATTTATCAAATTTATTTTCCTGACTTTAGCTACAAGCTATTTTGTACTGCTTTATTATTCTAGGTTCAAATCCATTCTTCCTCAATTTTGATATTAGCTAGAACTTCCCCAAATAAGAGAGCTATAGACATGCATATTAAACATACTATTTTGGTGATTCAGTAATTTAGCATGGAAAAGAAATAAAATTTCTACCTGATGCTTTTATTAAAAGTCCTTTGAACTTTCTTATTAACTCAACAGAGGTCAATGTTACTTTTGAGGAGGCAATTTGAGTGGCATATAGATTTATTTTCTTATTTCCAGTACAAAATTAGCCTTTTAAATCCATATACAGAAAGAATGCTAGATATCAGGCAGGATCTTACACCAAATCCTAATATAAACAGATGAGAATCTAATGTGTTGAAGACCTCAGAGAAAAAAGCCCCACAAAAGTTTTGGAAATTGTTATTGTTAAGTGCTGTCGCATTGGTTCTGACTCATAGCAACTCTGTATGGGGTTTCTGAGGAGTGACTGGTGGGTTTGAACTGCTGACCTTGAAGTTAGCAGTCCAGTACTTACCCTACAGCACCACACCAAGAGATAGCAGAGAAACCATAAAAGAAGAACATAAAAGCTTAACAAGAGGCACCCCTGTCCTCTGAACACCTGTTTGTCAGGTGAAGACTTGCCTTCATTCACACAAACCTTTCTCTGAGACCTACACCTTCTTAGACTGATTTGCCTTAGAGCACGGGCACTCTCTAATTGTCTACATGATGCCATTTAACCAGTCATCAGCCTTCCAAGGACCAAAGCATTTTTTATCATTATTCTTTTATGATTGATTTTTAAAAATCACAAAGCAGCTACAGACAATGGAATTTAATGAATCCCCATTCTGAAACCTCACTTTTCCTAGGCCAAATCTTTAAAATTTAGTTCAGAAAATTTTAATTTTTTTAAGGAACCTAAACAGCACTTACACATACACTTGTATCTCAGAAAGTAAGATGTGTCACATGCTCAGTGTGATAGTTCAGGTTTTCTGTCAGCTTGACTGGGCCAGAATTTTCAGTTTGGCAGGTGAGATGCAGTCATCCCTCCTAATGAGATCTAATATAATATAATCACTTCTCTGATGAGCAACCAATCAATGGAAAGGAGGTTTCCTGGGGGTGTGGCCTGCTTCCAATACACTGGACCTGTGGGCAAAGCTTACTTGCTTTCTACTGGGTCTAGATCCTGCATCTGGTTCGTCATCTGAACTTCAATTCTTTGGACTTGAGCCAATGGACTACTCTATTGCCTGTCGATCCTGGGAGTCATGAGCAGCTTGCCATCTGACCTGCCCAATCTGTCTGCTTGCCATCTGACCTGTCAATCTTATTTCATCAGCCTTGCACCTACATGAGTTAGGAGCCTCCAGCTTGATATATGACCCACAGATTTGGGACTTGCCCATGACTACAACTGTGCAAGCCATTTCTTTGATTCAGACTTCGTGTGTGTGTGTGTGTGTGTGTGTGTGTGTATGAATCAGAACTCACAGTGACTAAGTATAAGATTTCCAAGAAGCAGCTGGTACATTTGAATTGTCAACCTTGTGACTCACAGTGGTGCTGTAGGATAAGCACTGGACAGCAAAGTCATACATACACACACACATACCAATTATGGAGGAGTCAAAAATTATATGCACTCTGGTTATATTAAAATGCCCATCCACGTTCACAGCTGATGATAACATTGAGCGTGCACTTGAAATGATTCTGTCCAATACATGAGTGACAGTGGATTATATGGGAAATCATTTGCAAATCAGCCATGGCTCTGCCTATGAAATAATCCACAAAAGACTTGGGTTTTGAAAGTTTCTATGAGATGGGTACAAAAACAACTAAACAAAAGAGGATAAACAGAGCGTCTGGACATCTGCAAACAAAATTTGGACTGATATTCGAAAGAAGGTTAAAGTTTCTTTATAAAAAATTATTACTGCTGATGAGACATGGATTCATCACTATGAGCCTGAGAATAACCGGCAGAGTATGGAATGGAAATATCCTCAATCGTCAACCAAGAGAAAGTTTAAAAGTCAACCTTCAGCCGGAAAATTGATGCTTATAGTTTTCTGGAATTTTCAAGGGTCAGTTTTGGAACACTATCAAGAAAAAGGTTCAACAATCAACAGTGCTCGTTACAGTGAGATGCTCACTGAAGAGCTAAACTAATCCTAAATTTTGGATCAAATGCAGTGGACTGTTATCCAAGAGTACTGTGCTTTTGTATGACAATACACATCCACTCACCTTCTGCCCACTGTTGACACTCTGCAAAAATTTTTTGTTTTGAAGTGTTAAAGTATCCTCCCTATAGTCCTGATCTTGCGCCATCAGACTTTAACCTGTTTGGTCCCATGAAAACAGCCCTGCAAGGATGAAAATTCACCTCTGATGAAGAAGTGAAGACAGCGGTGCACTCGTGGCTTGCAGCTCAGCCTAAAACATCTTTAAATAAAGGAATACAAAAGCTTGCTGATAGATGGACAATGTTTATTGAAAAGCAAGGAGATTATGTCAAAAATGATACATTTATCTTTTCTGAAAGTTGATTAAAATACATTCTACAACTAGAGTGTGGATAATTTTTGATTCACGTGTGTGTGTGTGTGTGTGCGCGCGCTGTCATCGTTATTGTTGCTGTTAAATGCTGTTGAGTCAGTTCCAACCCATAGAGACCCTGTGTAGGGTTTTTGAGAAGCACCTGGTGAGCTTGAATCGCCGACCTTTCAGTTCAAACAGCATTGCAGTTTGG
>NW_006408593.1:12980099-12982516 GCF_000296735.1 Chrysochloris asiatica | reverse complement strand
TTATATATATATATATATATAAAACATGCAACACTGGCTTTACTTCTCTAGAGAATCCAGTCTAAGACAACCACATGTATAGAGAATTAGGGAATTGCCAGATGAAATGAGAAGAAACTATAAGTTGTAATCAGACTTTCTGGATTAAGAATGAAGTACGTGACTATACTCTTGCTACTCTAAGTGTGGCCCAATGACAGCAGCACTAGCATTCCTGAGAAGTCGTTAGAAATCAAAGGCAATCTCAGCCTTTTGGCGAAGATCTAATGTAGGAATCAGAACCTCGGGCCCCGTCGCACACTACTAAATTACAGTCTGCATTTTACCAAGGTACCCTGTTGTTTCACATACACACTAAAGTTTAAGAAGCACAAGTGTGGGGCAAATGCCAGAACTTTTTAGCTGTGTGACTCTGGGCCAAGTACTTAAGCACTTTGTGCTTCTATTTTTTTTTTTTTAAATCTGCAAAATGGTGATAATAAAAGTGCTTACTGCATAAGGTTGCCAAAGACTGAAGGTGATAATGATGCATGTTGTATAATCCTAGATACAGTAGGGAATATTAACTATTGTTATTTTTACTGCGAACGTAGATTTCAGGGACTTTTCTAAAAATAGTCAGCTTAGGGAAGTCAATATTTTCCAGAGGATATGAATGATGCCTGGCTTGAAGAGATAATTTTTTTAAAAAGGATTACACGTGAGATAATTTTGGCAAAGCATGAAGCAATGGAAATGACTTTCTTTAGAAGACTCAATACAGCAGAGTGAAGGTGTCAAGTTCATTCACAATGGGGGGATTGTTTCCTTGTTAAAGTATGGGAGGGTCAGACTGACTTTATTTGCAAAATATAAATGGAATGGAAATGGCATTTAATGAGATGATGTCATGTTTTGAAGATATTTGGGAGACTGACTGACATGTTTTCCATGTCTGAAATCCCTGTGTGGGCTATTACCTTTCAGCTGACATATAAAGATATTTGACTTATGAGATAAAGGACCAAATATTTGACATGAGGGAGCAAGGTGCAACAAAGAGTGAACTATGGACAAGGTGGACAGCTGACAGGTGACAACAAGGACAGCTGCTCAGATGCCCATGAACTGGCTGCACTTGGACCACAATTTTCAGAAGATTCCTTAGAATTTCAAACCTCATTTTTTTGGCAGATCTTTCCTTGGCCCAGAAAAGGCTCTTGGAGACAGAGAGGATTAAAAAAATAATATCGTTAAGAAGTGAGGTTGCTGGGCTTGCACTTTACTAGTCGGAATCCCTTTATCTTTCTTGAGAGCCCCCCAGATCTCTTTTATTCTAGGTCAGTAATTTAACACTCTCAGCTCTCAATTCAAAGCCTGTAATGACCTTGCTGTGCTGAATTATTAGCCCAGGATATAGAAAGAGAGAGAGAGAAGGAGGGGGAAAAAAAACTAAAAACAACAGAGGCCTTTTGATCAGAGCACCAAACTGCAGCTTGCTGTAACTCAAGCTGCCCATTCTTATATGGCAGGAATTAAGGGCTCCCCCTGCCAGGCAGGACCCTATTAAAAGACAATAGCTGTTTGAAAAGGGTAAGCAAGTTGATATGGATATAATAGGCCACATATGGGGGCCCCTTTCTACTCTGAAATAAAGCTCCTTCTTAGAGTTGTGGGCTGGGAAATCCAGTATTCAGTAAGGCAGGAGGAGGAGGTATAATAGAAGAGAGTGAGTAGCCATGCAGAAAGGCTTGAAGGTACTTGAGGAAAAGGGAAGGGGACTTTGGGGAGCCTGCAGAGATGAGCATCAACCATGGAGGATAGAAGCTTTCAGAATGACTAGGTGCACTTCTGTCTCCCAGAAGTATTAGGGCCAACGATGACAAAGATTTGGCTGGAACTGATATAGTGGCTAGTTTCTTTAATGGGTTAACAACACAAAGCAAGAAGAAAAGTAGTAACGAAGCTCTTCACCAGGAATGATGGAACTGGAAAAAATTAATCCCTTCTGCCTTGTTTTAAACAGCATGTCAATATCCTACAGTACTGATGAATATCATCTAGTGTCACTAAACGTTCTTGTTGTATTAGCTCTAGGTTGGGATTGTTGTTGTTAAGCATTGTTGAGTTGGTTCTGACTCATAGCAACCTAGCATCTGGTGGTTTTGAATCTCTGACCTAGTGATTAACAGTCCAGTACTACGGCACCACACCAGGATTTATAAACAACTGCAGAACAGACTATTGCTGTTATTGTTAAGTGCCATCAAGTCACTTCCAACTCATAGTGACCTTGGATAGATAGGGCTTCTGAGGAGCATCTGGTGGGTTTGAACCATTGACCTTGTCGTTCACAGTCCACTGCTGTTCCTACAGCACCACACCAGGAGTCAGACATTTGTTGTTGTTGTTGTTGTCAGGTGCCATCGAGTTGGAAC
>NW_006408593.1:12945481-12948141 GCF_000296735.1 Chrysochloris asiatica | reverse complement strand
AGATCTGTGTTGGAAGAAGTGCAGCCAGAGTGCTCCTTGGAGGCCAAGATGGCCAAACTTTGTCTGTCATACTTAGGACATATTGTCGGAGAGACCAGTTGCTGGAGAAGGGTATCATGTTTGGTAAGGTGGAGGGTCAGAGAAAAAGAGGAAGACCCCCAGCACAATGGATTGGCCAAGTGGCAGCATCAATGGGCTCAAGTGTGGCAACGATAGAGAGGTTGGCCCCAGATTGGGCAGTATTTTGTTCTGCTGTGCATAAATAAGGTTGCTATGAGTCAGCACCGACTCGATGGCACCTAACAACAACAAGCTTATGTACTAAGTGAGGAGGAAATAGGAGAGAGCCTGGTTAATAAAGACCTTGTCTTCAATGGACTCAGTGCTTCAGGAAGCGAGACAGTCTATAAACAAGTCAACTTATGATAAAAGTTTTGTTGTTGTGATGGTGGTTAAGTGCCATCGAGTCAGTTCCAACACAGAGCGACCCTGCATAGGGTTTCCAAGGAGTGGCTGGGGAATTTGAACTGCCAATCTTGTAGTTCAAACTGATGTTGCAGTTCAAACTGACCTTGCAGTTCAGTGCATTGTCCCACAGTGCCACACCAGGCCTCCTAATAGATAATAAATGCTTACTATGCGCTGTGCACTTTTCTAAGGATATACAATTTAATCCTCACAATACTATGAGTTGGATACTCCCATAAAGATTTGCAGCACCAGGAATTCTGGACAGCATCACTATGAGTTGGAATTCGGACTCTAAGGCACACCATCACCACCAACCACCATTATCCTCATTTTATACATTGGGAAATTTGGGCATACAAAAGTAACACTCCCCAAATTACTTAGCTGGCAACTCTAACAAGATAAATAACAAAATAACCAGGGTAATGTGATATATTGGAAGGCTTCTTGGAGCAGATGGTATTTGACATGATACTGCTATTGTTGTTGTTAAGTGCTGACAAGTCGGTTTGGAGCCATAGTGAACCTGTATAGAGTTTCCAAGGAGCAGCTGGTGGGTTTGAACCACTGACCTTGTGGTTACCAGTCCACTGTTTATCCTACAGCACCACACCAGGACTCCAAGTTGTTATTTGTTGCTGTTGCTAGGTGCCATCAAATCGGTTCCAACTCACAGAAACCCCATGTAACAACAGAACAAAATACTGCCCGACTCACACCAGTCTCACAATGGTTACGCTTCAGCCCACTGCTACTGCCACTGTGTCACTTAATCTCATCGACGGCATTCCTCATTCTCCCTGACCCTCGACTTTACAAAGCACTATGTCCTTCTCTAGGGAATGGTTCCTCCTGGGAACGTGTCCAAAGTATGAAAAACAAAGTCTTACCATCCTTATTTAAAAGGAGCATTCTGGCTGCACTTCCAACACAGCTTTCTTTGTTCTTCTGGCACTCTATGGTACTTTCAATATGCTTCTCCAAAACGATAAATCAAATGCATCAAGTGTTCTATGGTCTTCCTTATTCGTAACTTTCACACACATATGGGGCAACTGAAAATACTATGGCTTGGGTTAGGCAAACCTTAGTCCTCAAACTAATATCTTTGAACACCTTAAAGGGGGCTTGTGCAGCAGATCTGCCTCATGCAATGTGTCATTTACTTTTATGACTGCTGTTCCCCTAAGCATTGATTGATGATCCAAGCAAACTGCAGACTTTGATTTCAATGTTTTCTCCACTTACCATGATGTTATTTATTGGTCCAGTGGTGAAGATTTTTGTTTTCTTTATATTGAGGTACAACCCATACTGAAAGCTGTGGTCTTTGATCTTCATCAGTAAGGATTTTAAGACCTCTTCACTTCCAACAAGCAAGGTTGTGTCATCTGCACAATGTTAATAAGTCTTCTTCCAACCCTGATGCCATGTTCTTCTTCAAATAATCCAGTTTCTCGGGTTAATTGCTCAGCATACAGGATGAATAAGTATTGGGAAAGAATACAACGCTGGCACACCTTTCCTGATTTTAAACCTGAATGGTTTTAAAATTATATTAGTCCTGGATATATCCCAGTCAGAGTGCTAATAAGTCATCTCTGCGCATGTGACCCACTTTCTCTTCATCCTTCTTGATTTTCTAGAATTTCGGTTTTAAAAAGATAATTTGATTCCATTTATTGCTATACAGTATGGGGTATCTTAAAATATATATATTGTGATTTGAGTCAAATTTTACAAAGTAAGTAAGTTTTCCACTCAACATCAATATGCATTTAATTTCATGATGAGTTGTAACCCTCTCAATGTAACAGCCCTCGTCCCACAGCTTCCCTGGCTCCCTGTTTCCATTAGTACTTGTGTTTCCTTTTCCTTCCTGACTTCTGAACTTTGTTTTTGGGCAAATGCTTTCCTTTTGGGCTTGACTGGCTGATAGTTTTCAGGGGTATGTCCTTCACAGGTGTTACTTGGCTCTCCTTTAGCCAAGCATAGGCCGATTTATTGCTTGGCTAAAGGGTTACCCATATGGAGTGGGCTCAGTTCAGGTTTGAAGGGGGTCTAAGGACACAGTCTTGGGGGATCTACCAGTCTCCATCAGTCCAGTAAGTCTGGCCATTTTTATGATTTTGAATTATATTCTACATGTTTTGGAATACCTTTAACAGGCAGTGCTCTGAAAATGCTAT
>NW_006408593.1:12923098-12945381 GCF_000296735.1 Chrysochloris asiatica | reverse complement strand
ATCTAATATATAATAGAAATCTTTGTCAGTTTTTAAGAAAGGAACATCAACATTTCCACTCTGATACATATTAATCAATAGCATGTGGTTGGAAAATGGCATAGTGTTTTGTATACTCTTGTAGTAAAAAGTATCAGTGTCACATTATTTTTTACTGTTTTGATTAGAATAAATCCATGAAATATGAATTTCATTAATTTACTAATGGAGAAAAAGGAACTATCATAGTGCATGTTTCTAAATCACTTAAATGTACTGCTAATGAAAACAATCTGATTATAAAATGCTTTTTTCTTTTTATAAAAAAATGCTTTTAAGCTTTATGAAAAGATGACCTACTTCTTCTCCAAAGTAATCGAGAACAAGTAGGCATAAGCTTTCAGTTCTAAAGTTGGCAAATTTGGGGGGATTATTCATCATTCAGCATTTTAGTCATGTTGTTTTGGGCTCTTTTTATGCCCATAGTTATGAAGAAACAGAGATTTTTAACAATAAGAAACACATCAGGATGAAGCAGGACTTCACTGAGTTCCAGGTTTTCAGCTTTGAATGAGGGATGGATGGACCTGAAGAGACTTCTCTGGGCCACTTCTGCTCTATGTTTCCCCTACGTATTGTTGTTAAATTGAGCTAAAATGTGGTGTGGTGAAGTAATGGTGCCTAATCCTATTATAGGCTTCTTCAAAAGGCTAATGCTTCTCCCCCACTCTCCCCTGCCTTTTTTCCATAGTTCAGTTCTTAGCTGGAGTTGACACATTGTAACAGAAAATTACCCATTTCTCATTGTCAGCATCTGGATTTTCATAGACTCAGATAATTGCCAGGAATAGATTTCGCCTGGAGTTAAAGAAATCCTGTCCTCATTGTTATTGGGCCGGGAACTTCTTCTGTTGAGACATCATTCGTGAAATCTATAGGGGATTCTGGCTCTTTTCTATGCATTCAGAGATATGCTATAGCAACAGAACGGTGGGGAGCCATCATGGTAGATTCAGAATTATCAAAATCTACGCTGAAATTTTAAAAAGCCAGATTCGCTGAGGATACAAGAAGTGACCTGTTTGCTTAGACTCCATCTCTCTTCTTCAATCCCTTAATGTTATGATTACAGGAAGCCACCCAGCAGCACTTGACCTGGTAACTAAGGAAGCGATTTCACAGCCCACTGGTCCCCTGACTCATTTAGAAGTCAGAGTCAAAGGTTACAGAAGTAATAATTGGGCCCAGATTCTCCCTGTCAGGAAGGACCTTGCCTCCCCACCCCCTCCCTTCTCTAAGTCAAGAGAAATTTAGCTTTTGTGAAAGTGTGCAGTAAGAGTAACTCCATCCTTGGCTGAAGTCTTCTCAAAACCCAGTGATGTTATCTCTGTTTTCATGGGAACTGCTTTTGCGGCTAGCTAATATGAAATATAGGTAAAATTCTCCATACTAAAATATCTCCCTTTAGAGAAATTACTCGATTTACTTCAATCTATAAATAATGTAGGAGTCCCGGTGTGGCACTGTGGGCTAATGTGTCAGACTGCAAAGTTGTGTGAACTGCAAGATCAGTGGTTCAAGCTCACCAGCTGCTCCTTAGAAACCCTATATACAGTTGCTATGGGTTGAAATTGACTTGATGGCACTTAACAACATAAATAATGCAAAGAATCTTTACTTGGTCCAAGCCCTGATACACCTCCTCCTCCACCAACCTGATCATTCTCTGAGTTTACATCCTAGGAATCAGGTTGTTTTTGTTGTCGTAAGTGCCACCAAGGGGGTTCTCACTCACAGCAACCCTGTACAGTCTCTTCCTAGGCTGTAAATCTTTGCAGGAAGAAAAAGATTCATCTTTCTACCAAGGAGTGACAGTAGACTTGAAGCGCTGACCTTGTGGTTTCACAATCCAGTACTTAGCCTATGGAGACAAATCTGAATTAGCATTATCAGTCATGACTAGTTTACATGTTCATCAGATGCTGTAAACTAGTTCATCAGATGCTAAGAATCTTTGCTTCCTGCACTATGTTGTTGTTAAGTGCCATTGAGTCAGTTCTGACCCATAGCAACCCTGTATAGCATTTCCAAGGAGCAGCTGGTGAGCTTGAACAGTTGACCCTGTGGTTCAAACAGACTTTGCAGTCCAGCACATCAGCCCACATCGCTACACCAGGACTCCTGGGCAGTAAAACAACTTGAAAATGTTAGTGCTTTAAATTCCTCCCATAATTTGCTAAGAACTCTAGATCTGTAATGCTGGCTGGCACAGGCCTAACACAAGAACAGGAAAATAATCACACTGCCTGGCACCTTTAACCAGAAGGTCTTTCATGAACGGGATGGGTGAAGGAGATAGAACGAATGGGGTGGAACAGTTAAGCTTTTGGAAGCCATATAAAGGCTGTTGCCTGAGAACTGTGGAATGAAAGTCAAAAGAAACTTGCCTCTGCTCCTGTGATTTGCTAAGACGTTTGTCTGTCTCTTAGCTTCCAGCCCCTAGATTCCAGCCCCATGGCAGGTGCATCTTTATAGTCAATGACTTCCCCACAAAGCAAATTGTTTCTCAGGATCCCTCAAGAGGGGTCATGTCCAACCAATTTCCTGCCTGAGGCCGTAACTGTGATTCCTTTCTCCAACTACAGATGCAGTCTGACCAGCAAAGCGGAAACCATCAGAAAATGACATGAGCACTTACATTTATTTTAGGACATGTTGGTTCCAGGATTGATGAGTTCGAGTTAAAATAGTAGGTAACACTATAAGAGAAATCTAGGAAATATTGTTTCTGAGGTGGCCATAGAAGCAGCCTTGACTTCATCCCTTTGTCTTTAAACAGCATCAACAAAGAATGCCTTCATTACTGTACTCGTGTTAGAGCCTTCCAGGTCGAGGTCACTATTAGGAATGGGAATATCTATCTCCAGAGGTTGTTGTGCATGTCAAAGGAAATGATGTGTAAAATGCCTGGCTATATACATAGGATCGGTTCTCATAAGCTCTCATTCCCCTTTAGCTAGCGTTGTGTGAGCAGTTTGCTTCTCTCCTGCTTTGTGGATCTTTTGGAAGGGAGACAGTTATGTCTTCTCTCTCTTTAAATGGCATTAGAGTTGAAGATCTTGAGGACATTCTAGTCTCCTTTGTTTTCTGTCACACTTCGTACTTACCCTAGATTTTGTGTACTTTTTGGGAGATTATAAATATTTAATGTTTTTCTGAATGAGCATTAGCCACTTAATGTTAGCCACATCACTCACTTAATTCATTTAAGAGAAGAGCGTAAGAAAGCTTTTTAGTTTTGGGGGGGCGGAGGGTTTGTTTTGTTTTTCACTTATAAACCATTTCCTCACTTCTTGTCTATACCCTCTTTCTTCTGGCTGCCAAGATTTCCAAACTCAAGGTATAATGGAGAGCTGAATCAGTCAAGCCTAACCACCTTGCGTTGTTCCTTCTCTTAGTTCTAGCGGTGCAGTGATGTGCTCAGGGTAATGAAAAGCAGACGTTCCCTGCTGAGGTCATTGCTCCTCATGCTGGCAGCCTGCTCCAGGAAGCTGTTTATCTGTGCTTGCTGAGCCAAACTTCAGCCTCTGAATAGTTGGAATGTATTGAGAAACCACAGAGCCCAAAGAGAGAGCATTACACAGGCAGTTCCAGGCAGGAGAAGACATTTACACCACACAAGTTGCAGTTGACAGATGTGGGAAGAATTAGCCATTTGCACACTCCCATGCTTCACCTTCTAGGCCGTATGTGAGCCCTCTCAAGGGAGTTTAACCAAGAGAACTGTACTGCCATGTCCAAATTGCCTCGAACGTAGACTAATTTTGCCACAAACAAAAAGAAGTACCATCAAAAACTTAATGTAAAATAATGCCCTTTTAAAGGTAGTGTTTATATGAGTCAAATCATTTTCATGTTCAGAATCTGAAGCCATGTATGCCTCATCTCTAAAGCACCCCAAAACATTCAGTTCCTTGCATGACTTTATTCTTCACCCATTTACAAAATCAAAAATTGTTATAGAGTTTCAAATGTGCCCAATATAAATAGGAATATAAACCACAGCCACTTGTTTGTGGGGAGATATACTCTGGTTGAAGAGAGAGTGCTTATTGATTAGAAAACAATTAGAGAACATTCATTGTTGTTGTTGTTAGGCACTCCACCTCAGAACACAACTAAATGAAACCCTGCCCAGTACTGCTCCATCCTCACAATTGTGCTGTTTGAGCTCACTGTTGCAGCCACCATACTGTGTCAATCCATCTCACTGGGCATCGTCCTCTTTTTCACTGACCCCCTACTTTAACCAAGGATGGTGTTTCTCCAGGAATTGGTCCTTCCTGACAGTATGTCCAAAGAATAAGAGATGAGGTCTCACCATCCTCACTTCTGCGGAGAATTCTGGAACTATGTCTTCCAAGACAAATTTCTTTGTTGTTCTGCCATTCTCTGGTACTTTAAATATTCTTCTCTAATATCATAACTCAAAGGCATTGTTTCTTCTCCAGTCTTCCTTATTCATTGTCCAGCTTTCATATGCATATGAGGTGACTGACAATCACATGGCTTGGGTCAGGTCACTTTAGTCCTCTAAGTGACATCTTTGCTCCATCATTTGATTTCTTGACTGCTGCTTCCATGATCATTAATTGTGAATCCATATAAAATGAAATCCTTGACAACGTCAATATTTTTCACTTATCATGATGTTTATTGGCCCAACTGTGAGGATTTTTGTTTCTTTATGTTGAGTTGTAAATCACACTGAAGGCTACAGTCTTTGATCATCAGCAGCAAATGCTTCAAGTCCTCTTGACTCTCAGCCAGCAAGGTTGTATTATCTGCATATTGCAAGTTGTTAATGAGCCTTTCCCCAATCCTGATGTGACATTTTTCTTCATATAACCCAGCTTCTCAGATTATTTGCTCAGCATACAGGTTGAATAAGTATGGTGAAAGAATACAACCATCTTGCACGCTTTTCTAAATTTGAAACCAATCAGTGTTCCCATGTTCTGTTCTAACAACTGCCTCTTGGTCCATGTACAGATTCCTTATGAGCACAATTAAGTGTTCCGGAATACTCATACTTTGCAATGTTGTCCATAGCTTGTCATGATCCACACAACTGAAAGTCTTTGCATAGTCAATAAAGCATAGGTAAACATCTTTCTGCTATTCTCTGCTTTCAGCCAAGATCCATCGGACATCAGCAATGATATCCCTCATTCCACAGCCTCTTCTGAATCCGGCTTGAACCTCTGAAAGTTCTCTGTCAATGTATGCTTGAATTAGTATGATGAAAGGATACAATGCTGACACACTCATTTCCTAATTTTAAACAACAAAGTATCCCCTTGTTTGTTCAAATGACTGCTTCTTGATTTATGTACAGGTTCTGCATGAGAACAGTTAAGTATTCTGGAATACCCATTCTTCACGAGATTGTTTTTGGCTCACTATGATTCCGACAGTAATATGCCCTTGCAAAGTCAATAAAATGCAAGTAAACCGCTTTCTGGTATTCTCTACTTTCAGCCAAAAATCCACCTGACATCAACAATGATATCCCTCCTTCCGCATCCTCTGCCGAATCCAGCTAGAATTTCTGGCAGTTTCCTGTCAATGTGCTTTTGCAACTGTTTTTTAATTACCTTTAGCAAAATTTCACTTGCATGTTCATATTAGTGATGTTGTTCAATGATTTCCACCTTCTGTTAAGTCATCTCTCTTTGGAATGCGCACAAATATGGATCTCTTCCAGTCAGGTGGCCAGGTGGCTGTCTTCCAAATTTCTTGGCATAGACAAATGAGTGTTTCCAGTGCTTCATCAGTTTGTTGGAAGTCTTAAATATGTATTCTGCCAATGCCTAGGCTGCCCTTGTTTTTTGCCAATACCTTCAGTGCACCTTGGACTTCTTCCTCCAGTACCACTGGCTCTTGATCAAATTCTACCTTTTGAAATGGTTGAGCATTGACCATTTCTTTTTGATATAGTGACTCGATATATTCCTTCCACCTTCTTTTGATGTTTTCTGCATCATTCAATATTTTGTCCATAGAATCCTTCAATATTTCAAGTCAAGGCTTGAATTTTCTTCAGTTCTTTCAGTTTGAGAAATGCTGAGCATATTCTTCCTTTTGGTTTTCTAACTCCAGGTCTTTGCACATTTCATTATAATACATGACTTTGTCTTCTCAAAAACTGCCTTTTGAAATTTTCTCTTCAGGTCTTTTACTTCCTTATTTCTTCCAGTAGCTCTAGCTTCTCTACACTCAAGGGTAAATTTCAAAGTCTCTTCTGACATCTATTCTGGTCTTTTATTTCTTTCCTAAATTTTTAATGACTTTTGCTTTCTTCTTATCTGATACTCTTGTTGTCATTCCACAATTCTGATCTTTGGTCTAGTGCCTAAATCATCAAATTTGTTCCACATTCAGGTGGGATATAATCAAGGTCATATTTTGGTTCTTGTGGACTTTTCTTCAGATTCAGTTTGAACCTGCACATTGGCAACTGATGGTCTGTTACACAGTCAGACCCTGGCCTTGTTTTGGCTGATGATATGGAGCTTTTCCACAGATGTACTCTATTTGATTCCTGTATATTCCACCTGTTGAGATCCACAAGTATAATTGGTCTTACAAAATTCTTTCACATGATCTCCAGAATAATTTCTATCATGAAGGCCATATTTTCCTACTACTGATCCTTCTTCTTTGTTACCAAGTTTCTTGTTCCAATCACCAGTAATTATCAATGCATCTTAATTGCGTGTTTGATCAATTTCAGATTGAAGAAATTGGTAGAATTCTTCAGTTTCATCATTACTGGCTTTAGTGGTTGGTGCATTAATTTGAATAAAAGTGGTATTAACTGGTCTTCCTTGTAGGCGTATGGATATTATCCGACCACACACAGCATTATACTTCAAGGCAGATTCTGAAATGTTCTTTGTGGTGATTAATTTGATGGCATGCCTCTTCAATTTGACATTCCTAGCATAGTAAACCATGTGATTCTCAGATTCAAAATGGCCAATACCAGTCCATGTCAGTTCACTAATGCCCAGGATATTGATCTTTATAGATTCCATTTCATTTTTGACAACTTCCAGTTTTCCTAGTCATACTTCATACATTCCATGTTCTAATTATTAATCGGTGGTTACAGCTGTTTCTCTTCATTTTGAGTTGTGTCCCATGTGCAATGGAAGGTCCTGAAAGTTTTACTCCTCCTGGTCAACTCAACATTGAGGAGGCAGCTGTTACCCAGTTGTATTTTGAGTGCCTTCCAATCTGATGGGCTAATTTTCCAGCACTGTAGCTGACAATGTTCTTCTGCTATTCTTAAATGTTTTCATCTTCTGGCACTATATCTGACAATGTTTCACTGCTCTTCAGAAGGTTGTCAGTGGCTAGCTCTGGTAGCGTAGTGGTTACAAATTGGGCTGTGAACCTTAAGGTCAGCAGTTCGAAACTACCAGCTGCTCTGTCGGAGAAAGATGAAGCTTTCTGCTCCCATAAAGATTTACAGCCACAGAAACCCTGTACTGGGTCACTATGGATCGGAACCGACTCAACGGCACTTAACAACAACAACAACCATTCAGAAGTAGTCCGCCTCTCCTTCATAGTCTGTTTTAGTCGGGAAGCTCCACTGAAGCCCATTTACTATGGGTGACACCGCTTGTATTTAAAATACCAGTGGCATAGCTTCCAGCCTCACAGCAACATGCAAGCCACCACAGTATGACAAGCTGACAGACAAGTGGTGGAATGATTAGAGAGTGATGGAATACTGGTGGTAACAATAATGCTTTGTATTTCCTCAACACATCCTCATGAAGATCAAGGTGTTTTACAGTAATAATCTCATTCAGTCTAAACTTAGTTATGTGGCGTCCAGAAATGATAAAGTAGTAATCACTTTGACTTTCTTACAAAGAAAGAAAACTACTTTACAAAGACGCATAAGCCTTCAAAGGGAATCGCTATGAAAGATGTTCTGCCTCTGAAATTATTATTAAGTTATTGAGACAACCTTTATAGCAGAGGAAGAGCGGCCTAAATATTTCCATGAGAGAGGTGAACCATGAAAAAGCCAGTCTAAAAGGAACACCAACTAGAGGAAAGCAGACTGAATATTCTGAAAAAAAGACAAAGGTGAAAACTGTAAGAAGAACCTAAAGAAATAGATCTAATAGAGCAAATAATATTGATTTCTGTAGACATAATCATTCATGAAACTTATCACTGGACAAAACTAACTACACCCGAGGCATACTCCACAACATGTTTGGGCAGTTCTCAGCCAGCCTACCAGAACTAAGCATTCACTGCCACAACATAATCAGCATTGTCCTGCTCTATTTCTCATGTATCCTGCCTGTGTCCAAGTGCCTCATTTAGGATCTCCCTACTGGCAGAACATTCACGTACTTACTATTCAGTGAAGAACCTGGCAATGCCATATTGGTTAATATCCTCCTTGTTCTCGAGCAGCTGGCACACAGCATCCTCCATGTATGTAAGGACATGTCGCTGAGCTGCAAACAAAAAACGAGGAAAAGAGAAAGTGAGAGAGATAACAAACACAAAAGTTCTCCCAATCTCAGTAAGAAGCCATGTAAGTTCACCAAGGTATTGGCTCACTACTAGGAACTGGGTATAGCATAGGCAAACCATACTTGCTGGCCTTAAATTATAGTTTCAAAGGGTAGAATGGAGGTGACACAGAGCATGATATACTTCCATCTGGCTGACTGCTAGTATCAGCATTAACTTTCATTCTTCATCTCATTGATGAAAGTAAGTTCAAAAGAAGCTTTCAATCATTGAAAAAGTTCAAAACCCATGCAAATTTCAGTACTGATGTATGCTGATTAACCTTATGTACCTAAAGTACATAACGAGCCCGTGAAACCTGCATGACTCATTTATTAGAAATCATGTTTCCTATATTGATTGTGCTTGGGAAATGAGTGAATAATCATAGACCTGTATTATAATTACACAGACCTTAGTTTGAATGGCTTAATCTTGGGCCATATTTAACAATCTGCACCTGTTTTCTCCTTTATCATATAGGGATGTCAACATAATTTAACTGCTTCTCAAAGTATGGTAAACCAAGTTCTTGATCAGAATCATCTGGGATGTTCTGGTAAAACGCAGATTTAAAGGTGGTGTGACCTCAAATTTCTAACTGGAGGCCTTTTTTTTTTTTTTAGGTTTTTATTGTGGATTGAGTGAAAGTTTACAGGGCAGATCATCAGTTTTACATTCAACAAATCATACACCTTATAATCCCCTCCATGTACCATCAATTAATAGTACTTCGCTCTTCACGTTAGCTTTTTTTTTTTTAAACACTCAAGTATATATAATAATTTACACCACCAAAGGGCACATTCTGCAAGTCTGCCTCCTAGTCCCTCTCTTCCCTTGAATCTAGGATCCTCGGCTGCTCTTTCTCCCCATGTCCTCATCTCTGTCTCCCTCTCTGGTATCACTGCTTCTCTGGATAAGGTCTCACATTCTGCTTGTGTTCTTCTCCCTTGATGGTCCTAGGCTTCTTTGTTTCTGGACTATAAGATTAAATACTCTCCTGTTTTTGTTACAAAACTTATACCTTTCCAATTGTGACAGTCGCAATTAGTCAGGATACCAATTACTCACTATTGAATCATAAGAATCTTATCCCCATCTAGACAAGATGAAAACTATTTAGTGGGGACACTTTCTGCCCCCACACACTATTAAACTAAACTCCCCCTTAAAACCTTGTAAGCCAGTCACTTTGTGCCTTTATCACCCCCCTCATTTTAGTAACCAATGTCTAAGTTGCCTGTCCCTATCTACCCTGTGTACAGAGGGGATAGCACTGAATCTTGATATAAAGACTCTCCTTCCCTCTCAGATGGAATTTAGGGTTACTACCTCCATGAGTATAGGTCAAGTTCATCAAATTGTAGCAATTTACCCTCATTTCCTTTATCAAAAATTGTGGAGTTTTTTTATATCTTCCTCTAGTCGAGTTCTGATTATCAAGTTATTGAGGCTAGGTCAAATGGGTACTATCTGCAACTTTTGGTGTTCTTGTGCGACTCCTCTTACTTTGTATCAGCTGGATGCTTCCCTCTCAGCATTAGTCCTCTATGGCTATGTCCTTGTCCACAGGCTCAGGTATCCCCAGGTCTCACCACACTTTGAACCAACCAGCCCTTCCTCTTCTCTCTCTCATCTCCAGGTCAATGGGTGTCTGTGGAACATGGTTGAACTCAGCCCATTTCTTCAATGCTACCATTCCCCCTCTTCCACTCACCAGTAGACCAATGTAGTCACGAGCAAGCTTGCATGCCTGCTCATGTGTTCCCTTTGAGTTTCAGTCTTAGAGGGGGTGTGTCATGAAGGAACTTGATCACTTGCTTTGATGGCTTCCTGGCAAACCACTTGCTTATTCTTGTAGTAGCCAGTCATACTACCACTTTTGTTTTGGGTTTTTCCTGATGATCTTTCTTTGAAGACATATCTTCTGTTGCTCTAGATGTTCCAGGCTGATCTGCTTGTCCTTTCTAGTGGGACTGTTCCATGGAGGCCATTTTAAAAATCCTCCTTGGTGGTTTAAGAATAAGCAAGGAACCTGAGTGGTGTAGTGGGTTACCAACTGGGCTGCTAACCACAGTTCAAATCCATCAACCACTCTGCCAGAGATAGGGGAGGCTTTCTGCTCCAGTAAAGATTTACAGTCACGGACACCCCATACAGGGAGGGTCATTATGGGTCACTATGAGTCAGAATTGATTCTATGGCAGTGAGGATTTAGAACTTGAGTTCTGGAATTCAGAGCGATTGAATTCCAGTCTCATCCCTACCCCTTTCTAGCTATGTGACTTTGAGCAAGTCACTCTCTGGGTCTATTTCCTCATTGTAAAATTGGTATAATGTTGTTGTTGTGAAGTGCTGTCGAGGCGGTTCCAACTCATAGTGACCCTGTATAGGGTTTTCGAGGAGCAGCTGGTGAGCTTGAACCATCGACCTTGCTGTTCAAATGTCTTTGCAGTCTGGCGCATTAGATGCCATCAAACCAATTCTAACTCTCAGTGACCCTGTGCACAACAGAACGAAACACTGCCTGGTCCTGCGCCGTCCTCACAATTGTTGCCATTTTTATTGCTCAATGTGGTAGTCACTGAGTTTTCAATGCCTTCCAGCTGAAAGAACTCATCTTCATACATCTATATCAGATGAATATTTATAAAGGTTTATTGGCCAATGTTTTTAAAGTAGGCCACCTGGTCCTTCTTCCTAGTCTGTCTTAGTTTGGAAGTTGTGCTGAAACCTTTCCACCAGGGGTGACCCTGCTAGTGTCTGAAATGTTAGTGGCATAGTTTTCAGCGTCACAGCAACATATAAGCCACCACAGCATGGCAAACTGACAGATGTGTGGTGTTGGTTGTATGCCTGTTGGGTCAGTTCCAACTCATTGCGATCCTGTATAGGGTTTCTGAGGTGGTAAATCTTTAAAGGAGCAAAACGCCTCACCTTTCTCTGGAGGAGAGGCTGGTAGATTAGAACCGCTGACACTGTAGTTAGCAGTCACACATGTAACCCACTGCACTACCAGGGCTCCTTGACAGATGAGTGAGTAGTGGGTGATAATAATTTTGTTGCTGTTGTTAAGTGCTGTTGAGTCAGTTCTGACTCATAAAGACCTTGTATAGGGTTTCCAAGGAATGGTTGGTGAGTTTGAATCATCGACCTTGCAGTCCAGTGCTTACCCTACAGCGCCACACCAAGACTCTGGGAGATAATAATAGTGCCTACATAATAGATTTGTGAGAATTAAATTAGATGATGCATATAAAACAATGCCTTACACATTGCAGATGCTTCAGAATGTCTTTTTCTTAAAAGCATATCTTAAAGGGTTGTTGATGGTACTAAATGGCATGACATCAGTAAAGAATACAGGCCAGACCATCTTATACTGCAGGTGCTCAACAAATGCTTGTAGCCCTTCCCTAATTTCACCTTTATGGATGACAAAGATATCTTGGCAGAGTTCACATGTTGTTATTAATGCTGTCGAGTCAGTTCTGACTCACAGCAACCCTGGATAGGGTTTCTGCAGAGTGGCTGGTAGATTCGAACCGCTGACCTTGCAGTTCAAACTGATCTTGCAATGTGGTGCTTATTCTATAGCGCCACACCAGGACTTTATCCTGGCATAGCTCACACAGAAGTTTCCAACTCAGTGTTTCCATTTACCATCCAAAATAAATCAGAAAAATACTTTCTTCAGGAGCAGTGAGATCAAAAAAACCAACTGTGATGAATATCCTGCCAAAGAACAGTCCCATAAAGCTGCTGCCCAGGTTGTCATTTTCCTCTTGATCACAATTTTATCCTTCAGGAAAGTAGAGGGGCGTTATCTAAAATTTATTAAGATGGGTGCTTCAAAAACTATTCCTGAAATCCTGGCAGTCTAGTGAAGCTTGTAAAGTAAAGGAGTTTAATGTGTGCTGTACTTGAGTCTTCGTTTGACAATGGTCACCCTGAGGTTTCACCACATTTGCTCCAGCCTAAAGCCCAGATGATGATGCATGCTGACATTACGTGACTGCTTCTATATGTGTGTGTATGAGAGCATTTGTTCTAGCCATATGATCAGGCCCCAAAGCTAACATCTATTAATCACTTCAAACATTCCCCAGCCACCAAAAAAAGACCTCAAAATAAGTTTATCCAACTGGGAAACCATTTCTCTAAGAAATGGCCAAAACAGAGAGTGAATGTGGCATTGTTTTCAAAATGCCAATCATAATTAAGTACGTATTACACTGGGAAGAAAAAAATGGCCAAGCATTTAAACCAGCCATCTTTTCAGCTCTGTATTTTCCTTCCCTTATGCCCCCCAAAGCATTGGTGGTACAATGGTTAAGCATTCAGCTGCTAAGCAAAAGGTTGGCGGCTCTTAAGCCACCAGCTGCTCAGCAGGAAAAAGATGGCCGTCTGCTTCTAGCCTTTCCTACAGGGTCACGATGAAATGGGATCAAGTGGACAGCAGTGGATTTCTTTGTACTCACTAATCCTGATTTTTCAAAAAGATTCCTTCTTTAGGCTACATAAACTTTTATGACTTAGGTCTACCCAAGGCTAGTACAGGATGGTTTTTCCTTTTGTTGGTAGAAATGGAAGCCCTTCATTTAGAAGCAAATTCTGCGCTTCTCCTCCCACCACCAGGTACTAAAAGTCAATGTGAAAGATCTTTACAAGAGAAATGTTTTGTTTTCAGAACACTTAGAACCAAAGTACCTTTTGTCCTCCTAGGAAAAGAGGAGCAATTGTCTGGAAATAGACTTTGCACTCAATAATAATGATAATAAAGGGCTATGGTACTTGCTTAACATTCACCTGCTAATCAGAGGCTTAAATGTTAATATTATGTATAATCATAATCATAATCATAATCATAACTTATATGAGCTACCTTTGTGAGCACTTGTGGAACTTACTGAGGGAACAAGATGCCAGCCTCAATGCTAACTTGTTGTGCACACAGTATTTTAATTCATCTTTACCACATTTCTATGAGATGTTGTTGTTAAGTGCTGTCAATTCTGAATCATAGTGACCCTGTATAGGGTTTCCAAGAAGCAACTACTGGTTTTGAACTGCCAACCCTGTGGTTATCAATCCAGTGCTGATCCTACAGCACCACACCAGTTCTATGAGATAGGCTGTTTTAATTCCCAATTTACAAATTCAAGATCAAGATAAGACACCAGAATTTGAACAGAGGTTTATCTAATACCAAACACGATACCTTAAAACCCTTAACACGATACCACACTGCTTCAACATTAATACTTCAAGAACTGTCATGGAAGTAAACATTATCTTGATTTTATACAGAGCACAAGATCTACTGTGTTGATAGCAAAATCACTTGAGAGATGTGGCCCATTGGTGTGTATGGGAACTTATAGGTGTGTGTGTGTGTGTGTGTGTGTATACTGACCCCACCTGCAAAGCTGTGCATGCCAATCAGCATTTGTGTGAAGTTAGAACTTGTCCCCAAATTTCAAAGCTCACCACACCCACTCCTCGTACACAAAGTGGAAATAGACAGCACCACTGTTCTTTTTATCTGTGGGAGAAGAAAAGGCCCTTCCGCTGAGGCAGGGACAGGTCCCTTCCGGTAGAGAATCTCCCACCAGCCAAGTGAGAGGCCCTCTAATTGCTGCTCCCTGGTGGTTTTCTTCCCCTGCAAGTCTTCTCAGTCCAACGTTCCCTCTGCGGTTAAGTGCACCACCCAGACCGGGAAAATCCTCACAGTTTATCAAACTTCAATGAGACAGAAGTTCAAAGCTCTTGCGTGGCAATAAAACACGGAGGGTGTCATTTTATATTATTTCTTAAATGCAAAGGAATAGGCTTTAATTTATGTGAATGATTAAAGAAGAAAATCTGCACACCTGTGCCCCTGAGGGCAGAGATATCTGGGCACCTTAGCTGCCCTCTCAGAAAAGGAAAAACATTTCAAGTTGGCTTTTCCTCTTCTGCTTTGCCGTGACTTCCACAACAAAATCAGGATTAAGTTTTCCAACATGTACCATTAAGGAAAGCTCTATTGTCCTGAAATCCACATTTAGGCCCAATCATCCATGTCTTATGCAGACAGCATTGATGTCAGAGGTGAGCAAGTCTAACTCATCAAGCTCTACTGAAAATCTAAGTGAAATCTAAGTAAACACTGTATGATCCTTATATAAGCTTAGCACCTGAAGGTTAAGGAAGGTAAAAATCCTCTTGGTTTTCAGTGATTCACCTCACACTGATCACTTAATCTCTATACCATTGTCCCTCTACCTAGAAAACAGGTATGGTACTAAGGGTAACTGAAAAGAAACAGCTCTTTAGAAAATGCTCCATCCATACAAAAGACAGTATAGTAATGATTATATTGTAATGGGGTTTTTAGTTTTTGTTTGAGGAGCCCTGGTTGTGCAGTGGTTACATTGCTCAGCTGCTAACTGAAAGGTCAATAGTTTGAACCCACCAGCTGCTCCTCAGCAGATAGATGTAGCAGTCAGCTTCCATAAAGAGTACAGCCTCGGACCCCTATGGGGCATTTCTATTCTGTACTACAGGGTCACTGTGAGTCACAATGAACTCAACAACTGTGGGTTTGGTTTTTACGTTGTTTTTATTGCTACAAGCTGACTATAGATTAAAGCAGCATAGGACTTTACAGCAATGATTAAGAGCATGGGTTTTGAAGTCAAGCAGACCTAGTTTAGACTCTGGCTCTGCCACTTACTTGCTGTACGACTTTAGGAAAGTTATGTAATCTCTCTGCCCTTTTCTGTGTAATTGGAACAATAATAGTACCTACCATATAAGACTGTAGTGACAAGTAAATAAAATAATCTATGTGATACTTTCAGCATAGTGTTTGGCACATGGTAAGTGCTTAACCAATACTAGTTGTTATTTTTAGTTTCATTATTATTAATATTGTTATGTGCCCTTCCTAAATATTCTAAAACCAACAATACTAATGGATACCAAGAGACCACATACTGTAGAACCTACCCACTTATTTAAAGTTCTGCTCACCCAACCAAGAATTTTACAGATTATCTTCCAGGATTGTTGGGTTTTATAAAACCTTATACATATAATACTACACACAGCCATATACCCATTTTAGCTATAGCCTTATTTAAAGTTCTGCTCACCCAACCAAGAATTTCACAGATTATCTTCCAGGATTGTTGGGTTTTATAAAACCTTATACATATAATACTACACACAGCCATATACCCATTTTAGCTATAGCCTTTAACTTGTGGGAAGCATTCACTTAACTGCTAATTACTCAAGAGGCCCTAATTTATATGGGGAAAGTCCAAAACTACTTCTTTTTACTCTCTTCCCAAACATAAATACCATCAAAGGATTAGCTGTTTATTTCACAATTAAATGGTAAGGAATCCTATTTGGAAATTTTTGCTTGAGGGGCCTAGAATTTCCACCTACAACATTAGTTAGACCACTGTTGGGGTTTTTAATTATTAGAGTAGAACTGTCTCATACAGTTTCTAAGGCTATAAATATTTATGGAAACAGACTATCTCATCTTTCTTTCATGGAGCAGCCAGTGGGTTCAAAATACAAACCTGTAGGAAAGCAACAGAGTGGCCATAATACATTAACAGTCTCTCCGAAAATATTCATATAAATTACTATATGTGATAGTAACAGATACATACAAAGGTAACAGCAGAATTACATGAAAAAACACTAGATGTATATATTCTTAACTTTAAACCTGAACTTTTGGAAACAGAACTTGGTTTTAGAAGCCTCTTGAGATTCAAATACTGCAGTATTACGTGAAAAAAAAACACTAGATGTATATATTCTTAACTTTAAACCTGAACTTTTGGAAACAGAACTTGATTTTAGAAGCCTCATGAGATTCAAATACTCACTGACACAAATAAATGTTTGTTGAACCAAATTAAGACTGCGCTCTTTGATAACAGAATTAACTCTGCTAATCAACCACCTGAGACTGTAAACTGTTCAGCAACTTCATGTACAATATTATTTAAAATTTATAATATAATATTTGATCTTTAGTGGTGCAAATACTTGTACATACCTTAATGGTTTAAAAGTTAATAAACCACTAAAAATTAATTATTTCCATTCTCTGTCTTGACTGGTATGTCCTGGCTCAGGGATACGGTATGTTCTGGTGAAACATTTTATCTTTGCTCGTGGACCACACTAGACCAATTTCCCTTGACCAAAGGGAATGGGGAAATGAAGAAAGTCTGCATGTGTACCTTTTCCAACAACACAGGTAATTAATTACCTTTTTTTTTTTTTTTTTTGCGGTTAAGAGAGATCAAGGATTCTGCCCAAAGTTTAAATAAATGGTTGAGCTAAAATTCAAACTTGAATTTGAACCCAAGCTCATGCCTTTCCACCACACTGCCTCTCAAAAACAAAAGTAAAAACAAAACAAGAAAAATTCTATTGTTAATACTAGAAAAGAAGCTTAAGTTGGTAAATCAGACAGCTATCTGTCAGCATCATCCTTATCAGCCACAACTCATCTGTTAGTTTGTCATTCTGTGGTGACTTGTGTGTTGCAGTGATGCTGGAAGCTGCACAGAGTTTCTAAGTACTGACAAGTGGATTTGAACTGTCGACCTTGTAGTTATCCTACAGCACCCCACCAGGATTCTATATAGGGCTATAGATATTATCCTATCACAGACAGCATGGTACTTTCTGATAGATCTTGCAATATTCCTTTTGATGATGACTGTGCCACCAATATTCTTCAATTAGTAGTTTCAGCGTAGTAAACCCTATAATTGCCTGATTCAAAATGGACAGTTCCAGTCATTTCAGTTCACTAATATCTAGGATCTCGATCTTTGTGTGTTCCATATCATTTTTGACAACTTCCAATTTTCCTAGATTCATACTTTGCACATTCCATACGTTAATTATTAATGGATGCTTGAAGCTGTTTCTTCTCATTTTGAGTTGTGTCACATCAGCAAATGAAGGTCCTGAAAGTTTAGCTCCATTCACATCATTAAGGTCAACTCTACTTTGAGGAGGCAGCTTTTCCCCAGTTGTATTTTGAGGGCCTTCCAACCTGAAGGGCTCATCTTCTGACACCATGTCTGACAATACTCTGCTGCTATCCCTAAGGTTTCAGGGGCTAACCATTCAGCAGTAGTCTGCCTCTCCTGCTTCCTAATCTGTCTGAGTCTGGACGTTCCACCGAAACCTGTCCACCATGGTCACGTGATCCTGATGGTATTCAAAATATGTTAGCCATATTTTATTATTATCCACACAGTTATAATAAAATATGTTATAATAAAACATAATAAAATATGTTAGCCATATTTTATTATTATCCACAGTTATAATAAAATATGTTATAATAAAACATAATAAAATATGTTAGCCATATTTTATTATTATCCACACAGTTGAAAGCCTTTGAATAGTCAATAAAGCACAAGTAAACATCTTTCTGGTATTCTCTGCTTTCAGCCAGGATCGATCTGAAGTCAGCAGCGATATCCCCACTTCCACAACCTATTCTAAATCGAGCTTGAATATCTGGCAGTTCCCTGTTAAATGTACTGCAAATCCAGGTAAAATGAAATCTTTGACAACTTCAATCTTTTCTGTTTATTGTGGTGTCACTTTTTGGTCCATTTGTGAAGAGTACTATTTTCATTATGTTGATGTGCAATCCATAGTGAAGACTGTAGTATTTGCTCGCCTCCATGCCTGTCAGCTTGTTGGACTGTAGTAGCCTGAGTGTTGCTGTGAGGTTTGAGGCGATGCCACTGGTGTTTCAAATTCCAGCAGGGTCACCCATGGGGGATAGGTTTCACAGGAGCTTCCAGACTAAGAACAGGTAAGTAAGAAAAAAACAGGTGGTCCACTTTTGAGGGATTATCCTCAAAAACCTTATTAATAGCAGTGAACCACTGTTTGATACAGTGCCAGAAGATGAATCCTTCAGGTTGGAGGCCACACAAAATACTACGAGGAAGAGTTGCCTCCTCAAAGCAGAGGTGACCTTAATGACATGGACGGAGCAAAGCTTCTGGGTCCTTTAACTGCTGATCTGGCATAACTAAAAACGAGAAGAAATACTTGCAAATACCCACTAGTAACTGAACATGGAATTACAAAGCATGAATCTAGGAAAGCTGAAAAGTCATCAAAAACAAAATGGAACACATAAATATCAATATCCTAGGTATTGTTGTTGAGTGCCATCGAGTCAATGCTAACTCACAGTGACCCTATATAGGGTTTCCAAGGAGCAGCTGGTGAGTTTGAAACCACTGATTTTGCGATTCAAACTGACCTTAAGGTCGAGTGCTTATCCTAAAGTGCCACCCTAGGCCTCCATATGCTAGGTATTGGTAACATAAAATGGGCCAGCACTGGCCATCCTGATTCAGACAATCATAGTTTACTGTGCCAGGAATGACAGATTCAAGAATTGTCACATTCATTGTCAAAAAGAACACTTCAAGATCTATTTTGAAATACAATGTTGTCTATCCATACGTCTACAAGGAATATCAATTAATACCACTATAATTTAAATTTACCCACCAACCACCAAAACCAATGATGAAGAAACTGAACAATTCTACCAACTTCCTCAGTCTGAAATTGATTAAACATGCAACCACGATGCACTGATATTATTAATGACTGGAATGCTAAGTTGCAAACCAAGAGGAGGGGTTGTTAGTTGGAAAACAAGGCTGTGATGATAGAAATGACACTGGAAATCACATGGTAGAATTGTGCAAAATCAAGGACTTAGTCACAGCAAATACCTGTTTTCAACAACATAAACTGTAACTATACACACAGAGCTTGCTAGATGGAATACACAGGAATCAAACTGACTACATTTATGGGACGAGACAGTATCAACAGCCAAAACAAGGCCAGGGAACTACTGTGGAACAGATCATCAATCGTTCATACACAAGCCCAGTTTTCAGCTGAAGATGATTTAAAAAATTCTATGCGAGCCATAATATGACCTTTGAGTATATCCTACCTGTACTCAGAGATCATCTTAAGAACAGATATGAGGCACTGAACACTAATAACAAAGACCAGAGGAGTTATGGGATGACATCAAGAACATCATACATGACAAAGCAAAGGTTTGATGGAAAGAAATAAAAGACCAAAGTGGATGACAGAAGAGACTCTGAAACTATCTCTTGAATGTAGAGTAGCTAAAGTAAATAGAAGCAATGATAAAGAAAAAGAGCCAAACAGAAAATTCCAAAGGACAGCTCAAGAAGACAAAGAAAAGCATTATAATGAAAGGTGCAAAGAACTGGAGTTAGAAGATCAAAGGGAAGAATACACTCAGCGTTTCTCAAGCAGAAATAACTGAAGAAAAAAATTCAAGCTTCGACTTGCAATATTGACAGTTTCTATGGACAATGGAGAAAACATCAAAAAAAGATGGAAGGAATATACAGACTCACTTTAGCAAATAGGATTGATCAATGTTCAATCATTTCAGGAGGTAGCTTATGACCAAGAACCAGTAGTATTTTAAAAAGTCCAAGCTATATTGAATGAAGTAGTGCCAAATAAGTCTTCAGGAATTAACAAGATACCAAATGAAATATTTCATCAAACTACTGTAGTCTATGGCAAGAAATCTGTAAGACAGCTATCTGGCCAAATGATTGGAAAAGATCCATATTGGTGCTCATTCTAAAGAAATGTGACCCAACAGAATGCAGAAATTACTGAGTAGTATTAATATCACCCTCAAGTAAAGTTTTGCTGAAGATAATTTTTAAATGATTGCAGCAATACCCTAAAAGAACTGCCAGAAATTCAAGCTAAATTAGAAGAGGATGTGGAACAAGAGATGTCATTGCTATTATAAGGTGGATCTTGGCTGAAAGTACAAAATACTACAAAGATGTTTCTTTGTGCTTTACTGACCATGTAAAGGCTTTCAACTATGTAGATCACAACAATCTACAGATAACATTGTGAAGACAGGAATCCAGAACACTTAATCATGCTCATGCAGAACCTGTACGTCGACCAAATTGTCAAAACAGAACAAGGAGATACCGTGTAGCTTGAAATCAGAAATGGTTTTAGGCATCAGGGTTGTATCCTTTCACCATACTTATCCAATCTGTATGCCGAGAAAAGACTCCAAGAAGCTGGACTTTACGAAGAACATGGTATCAAGAGTTGAGGAAGGGAAAAACAGCAATGAAACTGCAAGCTAAGCCCTACAATGGTCAATAGACTCATGTGAACCCGGGTGGAGACCTGGTCGGCCAACAGTGTGGCAAGACCTGGGGACTCTTGGGCCCAGAGTCAGTGACATAGCCACAGAGGACTAGAGTGGAGAGTGAAGCATCCAGCTGATAAGAAGAGAGGGCATATGCATAAGAACACCCACACTTGCAGATAATACCCACTTGACCTGGCTTCAATGACTGGATGACCAGAACTCACCCAGAAGAAGAAAGGGGGGGGGAAAAAAAGAGTAATCTCGTAATCTGAGATGAACTTGACCTATACCTATGGAGGCAGTAGCTCAAAAAAGGGAACAAATCTTTACAGCAAGGATCATTCTCAACCCTCCATACACAGAGCAGACAGGGATGGGCAACTTGGACATTGGCTACCCAAAATGGAGGGGCTACAAAGGCAAGAAATGACTGGCTTACAAGCTTTCAAGCAGGAGCCTAGATCCAGAGGGCACGGAGGAAGGTTGAATCTGAACTGAGTAATATCCAATCTGTCTGGGTGGGGCTAATGAAAGGAGATGGGGATAGGTCCCTTGTGGTACAATGGTGAATAATTGTTATCAGGGCTGACTGTGAGGGTTGGAAATGTAAAGGTGGATGTTTGTAGCAAAAGGAGGGGAGTGATTGACTTTGCAGTCCAGAAGCAGAGGTCCTGGAACCATCAAGAGAGAAGAGTGGAGTGCAAGACCCTACCCAGAGAAGCAGTGATGCCAGAGATGGAAGCAGAGATGATGACGTGGAGAGATGGAGCGGCCAGGGACTCTAGACCCAGAGACGGAGAGGGGCTGTGTGCTGACGACCGGTTGGCAGGCTTGCAGGGTACACCCTTGGGTTGGTTGATGATGCATGGAGGGGACTGTAACCATGGCAATGAAACAATATATGACAGAATGAATGTAAGGCTAATGTTCTCCCATGTAAACTATCACATAATTCACAAAAAAAATTTAATAAAAAAAAAAAAAATCAAAGGGGGAAAAAAAAGTTGAGGAATGCTCATTAACAACCTACGATGTGCAGATGATGACACAACCTTGTTTGCTGAAAGCAAAGAGGACTTGAAGCACTTGCTGATGAACATCAAAAACTGCAGCCTTCAGTATGAATTACAACTCAATGTAAAGAAAAGAAAAATTCTCACAAAACCAATAAAAGCATTATGTTAAATGGAGAAAAGACAGAAGTTGTCAAAGATTTCATTTTGCTTGGATCCACAATCAATGCTCATAGAATCAGCAGTAAAGAAATTACAGGATGTCTTACATTGGTCAAATCTGCTGTAAAAGATCTCTTTAAAGTGTTAAAAGGGCAAAGATGTCACTTTGAGGGCTATGATGCACCTAACCCATGCCATGTTATTTTTAACCACCTAAGGAGCTCTGGTAGCGTAGTGGTTACGAATCGGGCTGTGAACCT
>NW_006408593.1:12915958-12921528 GCF_000296735.1 Chrysochloris asiatica | reverse complement strand
TTTCTCTGCTATTCATAATGTTTTCAGTGACTAAATATTCGCAAGTAGTTCGTCACTCCTTCTTCCTAGTCTGTCTTCGTCTGGAAGCTCATCTGAAACCTGTCCACCATAGGTGACCCTGCTGGTATTTAAAATACCGGTGGCATAGCTTTCAGAATCACAACAACTCACAAGCCACCACAGTACAACAAACTGACGGACGTGTGGTTGTTGTTGGTGTAGCTGCCATTAATTGGGTTCCCAACCTGTGGAAAGCCACATACACAATAGGATAGGGTGCCTTTGTGATCCATAGGGCTTTCACCAGCTAATATTTGGAGGCAGAATACCAGGTGTTCACAATTGTTTTACTAAGTAACTATTCAAGTTTACACTCCTGCCAAGAGTAAAAGCATCTGTTTAAACTATCCTCACTCTAACACTTCCTGGATTTCTTCTTCTGTGACCAACCCATTAATATCCTTTGCCCATTTTCATCTTTGAAAATCTTTTTCTTCTTGATTTTTAGTTTTTTTCCATAGTTATTTATATCACAAATTAAAATATATTTAATTCTGGTGTCTTTTATTTGTGGTATCATTTATTGTATAGAAGTTTAAAATTTTACAGAGCATTTAATGATTTAAGTGTTTATATAGTCAAATGGCAAGATCAGCAGTTTGAATCTACCAGCAAAAGATGAGGCTTTCTGCTTCCGTAAAGATAGAGCTGTAAAAACCCTATACAGGGTCACTATGTGTCAGAATTCACTCCATGGCACACAATGACCAACCACCACCACAATAAATGTGTTTATCGTACTATGATGCTAGAAGCTTGCCACTAGTATTTAAACTACTAGCAGGGTCACACATGTTGGACAGATTTCAGCAAAGTTTCCAAAGACAGACTAGGAAGGAGAGGTAAACCACTGCAGAATGTATAGCTACTGAAAACTCTATGAACAGCAGTATTGTCAGATATAATGATCTAAGACCAGAAGAACTGTGGGATGACATCATGAACATGCAGAGAGAAAGCAAAAGGTCATAAAAAGACAGGTAAGAAAGAAAAGACCAAAATGGAAGTCAGAAGAGACACTGAAACTTGCTCTTGAGTATAAAGAAGCTAATGCAATTGGAACAAATGTGGTTAGTTAAAAGAGGTGAACTAAAAATGTCAAAGGGTCTCCTCTTGAGAAGACAAAGTATTATAATAAAATATGCAAAGACCTGGAGTTAGAAAACCAAAAGGGAAGGATACGCTAAGCATTTCTCAAGCTGAAAGAACTGACGAAAAAAACTCAAGCCTTGACTTGAAATATTGAAGGACTCTATGGGTAAAATGGGGTCAAAAGAAGATAGAAGGAATACGCAGAGGCATTATACCAAAAAGAAATGATGGATGCTCAACCATTTCTAGAGGTACCATGTGATCAAGAACCAGTGGTATGAAAAGAAGAAGTCCAAAGTGCACTGAAGGCAAAAGTTCAGGAATTATAGGAACACAAATCAAAACGTTTCAACAAACTGATACGGCACTGGAGGTGCTCACTCATCAATGCCAAGAAAGTTGGAACACGGCTAACCGACTGACAGGAAGAGATTCATATTTGTGCCCATTCCAAAGAAAGGTGAACCAAAAGAATTTGAAAATCATTTAACAATTTAATTACTATCAAATATAAGTAAAAATAGTTGCAGCAGCATCAACAAGGAGCTGTCAGAAATTTAAGCCAGATTCAGAAGAGGACATGGAACCAAGGATCTCATTGCTGATGTCGGATGGGTCTTGACTGAAAATATAATACCACCAGAAAGATGTTTACTTGTACTTTTTTGACTACGTAAAGGCATTCAACTGTGTGGATCACAACAAACTATGGATAACATTGTGAAGAATGGGTATTCCAGAACACTTAGTTGTGCTCATGAGGAACTTGTACATAGACCAAGAACTAAGGAATACTGAATAGTTTTAAATCAGGAAAGGTATGTGCCAGGGTTGTATACTTTCACCATAATTATCCAATCTGTATGCTGAACAAATAATCCAAGAAGCTGGATTACATGAAAAAGAGCATAGCATTAGGATTTGGAAGAAGACTTATTAAAAATCTGCGATACGCAGATAACACACCTTGCTTGCTGGAAATAAAAAAGGACTTAAAATATTTATTGATAAAGATCAAAGCCTACTGTCTTCACTATAGATTGCACCTTAATGTAAGGAAAACAAAAATCTACACAACTGGACCAATAAATAACATCATAATGAATGGAGAAACAATTGAAGTTGTCAAAGACTTCAGTTTTCTTGGATTTTCAAACACTCATGGAAGCAGCAATCAAAAAGTCAAAAGATGTACTACGTTGGTGTGGCACTGTGGATTAATGTACTAGACTGCAAAGTCTGTTTGAACCACAAGGTCAGCAGTTCAAACTACCAGTTGCTTCTCGGAAACCCTAAACAGGGTCACTGTGGGTTGGAAATGACTAGATGGCACTTAACAACAACAACTGCATTAGGCAAATCTGACCCAAGTCATGATATTTCTACTTGCCTCATATGGGTGTCAAAGTTGAACAATGAATAAGGAAGACTGTAGAATTATGGTGCTGGCAAAGAATATTGAACTGGGAGAAGAACAAATAAATTTGTCTAGGAAGAAGTGCAACCAGAATGCTACTTATAGGTGTGGATGGAGAGTTTCTTTCATCCTTTGAACATGTTGTCAGGAAGGATCAGTCCCTGGAAAAGGACATCATGCTTGGTAAAATGGAGGGTCAATGAAAAAGAAGAAGACCCCCAACAAGATGAATTGATACAGTGGTAGCAATGAAGGACTCAACCAACAATTGTGAGGATGACACAGGACCGGGGAATATTTTGTTCTGTTGTTCACAGGGTCACTGTGAGTCGGAACTGACTCTATGGCACGTGTCTTGTAAAACAAGGTCTTTCATACTCTGAGTATATAAATCTACTGTCCTATATATGCTTCTATTATGACCTTTAGATTAAGCTAATTAGTATCTCACAATTGACATAGTAAGTATAATACAAAAAAACGGGGGGGGAGTGCCATGGCTTTGTAGGATAAACACTGAACTGCAAACCACAAAGTTGGCCGTTTGAGCCCACCAGTTGCTCTGCATGAGAAATATGAGTCTTTCTGCTCTGCAAAGATGTGCAGCCTCAGAAATCTTTGACAGGGTTGCTGTGAGTCGGAGCTGAATCTATGGCACTTAACAATAGTACAAAAAGAGCACATGTGCAACAGAGAAAAATAAAGTAAAAGTTGTGACCAAAACCGAGGCCTTCTAAACACTAACCCGCTCTGAATACAACACAACTGCATGTCAAGATTAATTTAAGGAAAAAAAAAAAAAAAATGTAAATAGATCACACCTTGCAGAAAAATATTCTGACAAGTATTATAGATGAAAAAAGAAAACTCAGAAATGTAATATCATTTACCTAAGATCAAGGGCTGGCAAGTAGCAGAGATCTGAAGTGAGGCCTTTGGTGTGTGCTGCACTGTGTTGCTGCTTTTAATGAGCCAAGAGGCCGCAGGGTGGTGCAAACAGTTTGCGCTCAGCAACTAACCTAAAAGTGTCACCATGGAAAAATGGCCTGGTGATCTACTTCCACAGGAATTATGGCCCAGGAAACTTACAAAGAAGTTCTACTCACAAAATATGGGGTTGCCACGAATCAGAACTGAAATGACTTGATGGTTTGGATTTGGGGGTTACAGAGCTAAGTATTATGATATGGATCAAATGGCATTTTCTAACAACAAATTTACAAACGAAGGCGAGCTCTTCTACATTAATAGTTCATTTTAAAACAGATACAACTATTATATTGCATCTGTGCATCCAAGCTACCAAAGTGCTGCTATATAGCTCCTCAAATTTGCAAACACTAAAAAACACACAAGAGGCAAACAAAGTATTATGCATATGCTAACATCACCTGTGACAAATGGAAAACAAGAGGTGACTTAAAAATCTTTATGTAAAGTAGAGGATGAAAAACTAAAGTCTACTTCCCTCAACCAAAAGAGCTACTATACAAGTGAACAGCTGTACAAAGCTAATGGTGTGATCACGTCTCTGATCAATCATTATGCCTCTCCTCTTTCCTTCTCCCTAAAATTAGTGGGTCTTGATATTTTTTGGAATGTTCATTAAGGCTAGATACTTAAATCCTATTGTTTATGTCTTTATTTCCTGCTTAAGTCTCACAATGCAGAACTAGTAGGTTATAGGCTCATAATTTCCAATACCAGAGTTACAGACTTTTTCCTTTTTTTCTAAAGAGACTTTCATAGAGGTTCAAACTTAAGGCATCCGGCTAGCTGAAGAAAATACAACGTACTGCCTGAACATGAGAGAACTCTAAAGTAACACCTAAGATTTCCACAGTTATTCTCTAAGGGCTACATGAAGAACACAAGTGATAACTGTCATCGTATTAACTTGGCAAAAATAGTTAACTCATAGCAGGCAGTCCCTGGATTAAGAACGAGATCCATCCCTAAGTGCGTCTTTTAGTCAAATTTGTAGGTAAGTCAGAATAGATGCATGAAGTTCTTCTTTACTGCTACTTTAATGCAAGGAAAAAAGTCCTTATGGTGCAATATGTTAAGCATTGGCCTGCTAACCCAACAGAAGAACGATTAGACAGCATGCCTCTATAAAGATTTACAGGCTTGGAAACCCTTTGGAGCAGTTCTACTCTGTCCAACAGAGTTGTCATGAGTCAGAACCAACTCAGCAGCAGTGGGTTTGGGGTTTTAGTGCAAGAAAAGACTAGAAGGCTTTTCAGTGATTTAAAAGCTGCACATGCAGCAAGTGAAGGTGATTATGATGGAGGAGTCCTGGTGTGGCGCTGTAGGTTAATGCGCTGGACTGCAAAGTTGGTTTGAACTGCAAGGGCGGTGGGTCAAGCTCACCAGTGGCTCTTCAAAAACTCTTAGCAGAGCCGTTAAGAGTCAGAACCAACTCGAAGATGGCACTTAACAACAACAAGGGATTGGAGACGAATATTAAAAGTACCATGGGCTGCCAGAAGAACAAACAAATCTGTGTTGGAAGAAGTACAGTCAGAATGTTCCTTAGACGCCAGGATGGTGAGACTTCACGTCTTATACTTTAGACATTTTATAAGGAGAAGGCAGCCTCTGGAGGACATCATGCTTGGTAAACTGGAGGGACAGTGAAAACGAGGAAGACCCCCAACACAATGGATTGGCACAGTGGCAGCAGCAATGGGTTCAAACGTAACAATGACTGTGAGGATGGCGCACACAGGGCAGTGTTTCCTTCTGTTGTGCACAGGGTCCCTATGAGTCAGAACCAGATGGAGGGCACCTAATAACAACAAGAACAAGACATTCATCAAGAGTTCTGGTAGACTTCTAACTGCAATGTAGGTAGTTCAAAGCCACCAGGCTCAGGAGCCTCAAACTCATGAGTTTAAAATTTCCAATCCTTTCTCTTCTGGCCTCTGTATGAAGGTGGGCATTTGTGTTCAAATGAAGAATCTCACAAGCCAAATTCCCACTTAAAAAACTATATATA
>NW_006408593.1:12910233-12915658 GCF_000296735.1 Chrysochloris asiatica | reverse complement strand
CTGGAAGGATTGAACTACCAACATTGTGTTTAGCAGTCCAGAGTTCTCCTGCAGCACCACCCCAGGACTCCTGCTTGTGGGATTTGACTGTAATAATGCTCATGATCCATTTAAGTTAGTATTTTTTAATATGAAAGAAAAAGATGCTACTGGAAGTATTGTACAGAACCCCAGAGGTGTTGCAGAAAGTGCACAAAAGGAATTTGCGGTAAAGGATTTGAACAGCAAAGGCAAGAAGACAGAGTCCCAAGTTTGGTTACATAAACAACTCCTCATAACATTTAACATCTAAATTAATGACTTAAAACAGCAGAGGACCCCATAAAAATAACTTTTTGATCTATTTTACCAGACCAATGTAAGTTTTGACTCCTCACTTGTAAGAATATTACAATATCCAGTCCTACCTGCCCTCAACACTACCTTCTCCATACAGCTCTCCCTGATTTTCTGCTAGCCAGAAGCAATCTTTCCTTGTCCTGAAGCCCCTGAAAAACTTACTATAAATATTTCCAAGGTACTTTCTACCTTGATATAGAGTTCTGTTATACATGTGCTGTCTTTATTAGATATTCTGCTCCGTAAAGGTAAGTAACTAAAGATAAAGACTCATTTATCTTTTATCCCCTTTCACACTTAGGAACATTCAGTATCTTCCACATAGCAGTCATTCAGATATTTACTGAATGAATACATAAGCTGTTTCCCATATTTATACACTGTGGTGCTAGTCTTCATTCAGCACAACCATTTCAGGACTGTTGCCTCCCAGGTGGGAAACTCTAAGTACCAAAACACGTTCTGTTACAATACGAGGGTCCTTACAGGAAGCCACTTTTGTCCAGTTCTCAACCCCTCTTGCTGTTGCCTTTTTTACTGTTTCTTCTCTCTAGTCCAATGAGATGGCACTTGTTCCTTCCATTGTTCTTACTAAGAGCCTCATTATGTTCAAGGTACAGTGAAGAAATGCATTCGATGCAATTACCAGTTCCTCACAAATTTAGGGGCTATTTGTCATTTCAACATCCAGGACTTGAATAAAAGAAAGTCCAAATTCCTTTCACTCCTAAGAACGATTTTCTTTTTTCTTTTTAGACAAAATGGAAGCACACAGCACAGGAAGCCGTCCTCAGTAAGCCACCGTTCATAAACAGCTTTGCTGAAAGCATAACAAAGGTTCTGTTGTGCTCTTGCATGGCAGGGCCAGTAAGCAGCAGGAGCAGATGAACTCTTTAAGAAACAAAGGGTCTGTCTTCATGCAAATGTTTGCATTAATAAAAAATGAAGAAAAAGATATAGAAAACCCAGGCTAGCTGGACATAATGGGTTTCTAAACGGGAGGTTTTTCACATTTTCCAGGCAGAGTCAGCAGGTCTTTTTAAAACTTTGTCATTCTGAGCATTTCACAGACATCACAAGAAAGACATGCAAATAACAGAAGCAAATCAAAGGACATCCCGCTGCTCTGCTGGCGCCCCTCTCGTCCATGCCTGGTCTGTCATTTTCTGTTAACCCTAGTGCAGGCTGCTGTTTATTGTTGAAGAATGGAGTGCCTAGCCCATGTGGCAGTATACGTCCAGCCAGCTGGCCCCAGCACTGATAACATTACAATGCTAGCCATGTACTACCACTCAGGGACACGTGCTACCAGGCAACAAGTCCAATGTGTGATTTTTACACACCCGGCTTGCAAATTTGCATGGGAAAGAGCCTCTACACTAAACACTTCATAAGACATTCTCTTCTTGAGTGCGAGCATCACTGAGTAGTTCTCTGAAGATGGACCAGGTCTCAAGGTGAAATATACAAAAAAGGCCCTTTAAATAAACAGAAAATTCAACACTTTGTGGGGGCAAGGGGCTACACACACCTTTCAAGTGCCAAGTACTTGCACTGTGTGCTCCACTAGCATTTCTCACTTAATCCTCACAACTACCATTTAAGGCACTTTCATTTTATAGTTGAGGAAATTAAGGCTTAGCGAGGTTAAATACCTTGCCCAACATCACAATAATGCCAAGAAAGACTCAAAACTATCTAAATGCAAATTCCCCTCCATTAGACTTTTTTTTCACTCTTGTGTTTTTTGTGATTAAAACTTACTCGGAAAATAATACATATTCACTCAGTGAAAACCAAAAACCAAACTCATTGCTTTTGAGTTGATTCCAACAACCCTAGAGGACAGAGTAAAACGGCTCCATACGGTTTCCAAGGATATCAGTCTTTATGGAAGCATACTGCTTCAGCTTTTCTCCGCAGAGCAGCTGGTAGATTTAAACCATTGATGTTTCGGTTATCAGTCTAACACTTAACCCACTACCCCACTGCCAGATCACTGAAATGCCACGTTTTTCTCCATTTTTAAAATTATTTTTTAAAAGAGTATGTGGGTCTACACATGCTAACTTTAGTAAAGGGAGAGACAACACATAAATTAAGGGGAAGTCAGTACAAAACGACCAAGGCAAAGGAAGACACTGAGGGAGACACAAAAGTTAAAGGCAACAACTGTAAATACAATTACATATACAATCCTGCAGTAACAGGTGCTACTGTTAAGTGCTAGAGAGTCTAACAACCCCATATAGAGTTGTCAAGAACAGCTAGTTAAGTCTGAACCACCGACCTTGTGGTTCAGACTGCCCTTTCGGTCCAGTGCTTACCCTACAGCACCATATCAGGACTCCACAATAACAGAAGCAACGAACAATAATTTACAAGTGGAAGATGGGAGCCCGGTGGCTCCATATGAAATGCACTGGACTAAAAACAAGATCCATGGTTCGAGCCCACCAGCTGCTCCACATAGAACTTATGAGGTTTACTGCTCCCACAAAGATTTAAAGCAATGAAAACCCTGTACAGAGTTGCTATGAGTCACAACCAACTTTATGGCACTTAACAACAACATATAGATAGATACGTAAACTGAAGAGTTCTGATGTGACACTGTAGGATAAGCACTGAACTGTTACACTACAAAGTCAGTGATTCAAACCTACCAGCCGCTCCTTGAAAACCCTTTACAGGGTTGCTATGAATCATATCAGCAAAATGGCATGTATCAGCAGCAAGTAACAGCAGTGTAAATAAACTGAACCAATTGTGAACAGCATGTAAAAGTACAACCACGTGCATATGAAGGTTTGACTTTATAACTGCTGCAAATACATCCATGTATAAGAAGACACAAGTGCACTGTCATGAAGACTTCTAAGCCATAATCAAACACTGAGTTACTGGGCTTGAGGGCTAGGAACCATAGTCTTGGGGGACATCTATATCAATAGGCATAATATAATCCAGAAAGACAGTGTTCTACCTCGTACTCTGCTGAGTACTCACAGAGGGATTAACAATTGACAAGAGGTCACCTAAGATAATGACTATTGGTATCTTCCCATTGAGAGCAAAGAGAGTGAAGAAAACCAAAGACTCAAGGAACCCACTAGTTGACAGGACTAATAGACCACCTGGACCACAGCCTCCACCACCATCAGACCAGAAGTCAGTGCCTGAATACCACTTCCAACCACTCTGACTGAGCTCACAATAAAAGGCCCTAGACAGAGTGACCAACACTCAGTCGTCACTTTACTGTGCTATGGTGGCTTGCCTGTTGTTGCGATGTTGGAAGCTATGCCACGGGTATTTTAAATACCAGCAGGGTTACCCACAGTGAACAGGTTTCAGCTGAGCTTCCAGACAAAGACAGACTAAAAATAAGGAGAGATGGGCCACTTCTGAATAGTAACTGCAAACCTTATGAATAGCAGTAGAACACTGTCAGTACTAGAATACTGAATACTGAACCACAATGAAGAGCATCAGAATACTGTTAGATATAGTACCAGAAAATGAGCCCATCAGATTGTGAGGCACTCAAAATAAGACTGGGGAAGAGCTGCCTCTTCAAAGTAGAATTGACCATGATAACAGGAATGGAGTAAAGCTTTTGGGATTATTTGCTGATAGTACACAGCTCAAAAGGAGGAGAAACAACTGTAAATATCCATTAATAATCAGTACATAGAATGTACAAAGTATAAAGCTAGGAAAATTGCATGTTGTTAAAAACTAAATGGAATCCATAAAGATAGATATCCTAAGCATTAGTGAGTTGAAATGGACAGGTATTGGCCATTTTGAATCTGACAATCACATGGTATACTATGTTGGGAATGACAAATTGAAGAGGAATGGCATCGCAATCATTGTCAAAAGGAAAATTTCAAGATCTGTCTTAAAGTATAACGCTGTCTGTGATAGGATAATATCCATACACCTATAAAGATGTATCCATACACCCATAAGGAAGACCTGATGTGGCGCTCTGGGTTAATGCACTGGACTGCAGAGTTAATTTAAACTGCAAGGTCAGCGATTCAACCTTACCAGATGCTCCTTGGAAACTCTATGGGTTGGAACCAACTCTATGGCAACAATATATAAAGAAGATCAGAGTCCTGGTATGGCACTGTTGGATAAGCACTAGAAGACTACAAGGTTAGCTTGAACCACAAGGTCAACATTTCAAACTCACCAGCTGCTCCTCATTAAACCTAAACAGGGTCTCTATGAGAAAGAAGCAACTCAACAGCACTTAAAAACAACAGGTAAGAAAGAACAGTTAATACAACTATTATTCAAATTTACACACCAACCACTAAAGCCAGTGATGATGAAATTGAAGAATCTTACCAACTTCTTCAGTCTGAAATTAATCAAACCTGCAATCAAGATGTATTGATAATTACTGGCAATTGGAATGAAAGCAAAGATGAAGGATTGTGGTGGTGGTTATGTGCCGTGGTGTCGGAACCGACTCAATGCGACCCTGTACAGGGTTTCCAAGGCTGTAAATCTTTATGGGAGCAGAAAGCCTCATCTTTCTCCCACAGAATAGGGGGCAGTTTTGAACTGCTGACCTTAAGGTTTGCAGCCCGATCCTTAACCACTACGCAACAATTGGAAAATATAGCCATAGTGACAGCAAAACTACTGGAGATCACATGACAGAATTTTGCAAGACCAATTACTTCTTCATTGCAAATACCATTTTAAAACAACATAAAAGATGACTATACACATACACCTCACCACATAGGATAAACAGTAATCAAATTGACTACATCTGTGCAAAAGCTCCATGTCATCAACCAAAACAAGAACAGGGGCAGACTGTGGAACAGACTATCAGTTGCTAATGTGCAAGTTCAGGATGAAGCTGAATAAATTAAAACAAGTCCACAAGAGCCAAAATATGACCCTGAACACATCCCACCTGAATTTAGAGATCATCTCAAGAAGAGATTTGATGGGGAGGGGAGCTATTCAATATACAAGAAGGGAGAGGTGAATGAAAGAACAAAGTAGATGGGAGAACAATTAGGCAGGTTTGCAGGGGCTAAGTGGGACAGAG
>NW_006408593.1:12896711-12909460 GCF_000296735.1 Chrysochloris asiatica | reverse complement strand
TGACTGGATGATCAGAGCTCAACCAGAAGAAGAAAGAAGAGGCAAAAAGAGTAATCTGATACAATTTGATGAACTTGACCTACACCTATGGATGCAGTAGCTCAAAAGAGGGAACAAATCCGTACAGCAAGGATCATTCCCACCCCAACCCACCCATACATAGAGTAGACAAGGATGGACAACTTGGACATTGGCTACCCAAAATGGAGGGGGGGCTACAAAGGCAAGAAGTGACTGGCTTACAAGCTTTCAAGAGGGAACCTAGATCCAAAGGGTGTGAAGGAAGCTAGAATCTCCACTGAGTAGTATACAATCCATCTAGGCAGGGTTGATGAAATGAATTGTGGATGGGTCTCTTGTGATACAATAGTAAATAATTGTTATCAGGACCACTTGTGAGGGTTGGAAATGTAAAGGTAGACGTTCTATAGCAAGGAGGGGAGTGATTAACTCTTCAGCCTAGGAGTAGAGGTTCCTGAGACCATCAAGGGAGAAGAGCAGAGAGCAGGACCCTACCCAGAGAAGCAGTGATGCCTGAGATGGAGGCAGAGACGATGACGTGGAGAGATGGAGCGGCTGGGGACTTCAGGCACAGAGAGGGAGAGGGGCTGTGTGCTGACGACCGGGGGGCAGACTTGTAGTGTATACCCTTTGATTGGTTGATGATGCATGGAGGGGATTGTAATCATAGCAATGAAACAACATATGATAGGATGAATGTAAAACTAATGTTCTCCCATGTAAACTATCACATAATTCACAATAAAACTTAAAAAAAAAAGAATAGATTTGATGAATTAGACATTAATGACCAAAGACCAATGAATTGTGGGATGACATCAAAAGCATCATATAGAAAGAACGCAAGATGTCATTTAGAAGACAAGAAAGAAGGAAAAGAACAAAATGAACGTCAGAAGACTCTGAAATTTGCTTTTCAGCATAAAGAAGCTACAGCAAATGGAAAAACTGAAGAAGTAAAAGAGCTGAACAGAAAATTTCAAAGGGCAGCTCGAAAAGACAAAGTCAAATATTATAATGAAATGTGAAAAGATCTGGAGTTAGGAAACATATAGTAAGTACACATTCAGAATTTCTGAAGCTGAAAGAACTGAGGAAAAAATTTAACCTTTGACTTGCAATATTGAGAGATTCTTTGGGTAAAATATTGAATAAGGCAGGAAGCATCAAAAGAAGATGGAAGAAATAGAGTCACTGTACCAAAAAGAAATGGTCTATGTTCAACCATTTCAAGAGGTAGCATATGATCAAAAACCAATGATACTGGCTCAGAATTTGGAGAAATTAGCTCCTCTGAGCCAGCCTGCTTAATAAAATCTTAAACTCTGAAAAAAAACAATGATACTGAAGGAAGAAGTCCAAGGTGCACTGAAGGCATTGGCAAAGAACAAGTCTCCAGGAATTGATGGAATACAAATTGAAATATTTCAATCAAAATGAAGCGCTGGAGGAACTCACTAATCTATGCCAGGAAATTCAGAAGACAGCTACCTGGCCACCTGACTGAAAGAAATCCATATCTGTGCTCGTTCCAAAGAGAGGTGACCCAACGGAATGCGGAAATCATCAGAAAATAACATTAATATCGCAAGCAAGCAAAATTTTGCTAAAGATAACTTAAAACAGCTGCAATAGTACATTGACAGGGAGCTGTCAGAGGTTCAAGCTAGATTCAGATGGGGATCTGACATCAGACAGATCTTGGCTGAAAGCAGAGAATACCAGAAAGATGCTTACCAATTGCTTTATTGACTACGCAAAGGCTTTGATTGTATGGATCATGACAAACTATGTACAACATTGCCGAGAATGAGGATTCCGAACACTTAATTGTGCTCATGAGGAAATTGTACATAGACCAAGAGGCAGTCATTTGAAGAGAAAAAGGGGACATTGAATGATTTAAAATCAGGAAAGTTGTGTGCCAGGGATGTACTCTTTCACCATATTTATCCAAACTGTATGATGAGTAAATAATCTGAGAAGCTGGATTATATGAAGAAAAACGTGGCATCAGGATTGAAGGAAGACTCATTAAATAACTGCAATATACAGATGGTACAACCTTGCTTGCTGAAAGCAAAGAGGACTTCAAATACTGATGAAGATAAAAGACCACAGCCTTCCGTATGGGTTATACCTCATTGTAAAGAAAACAAAAATACTCACCACTGGACCAATAGGCAATATCCATAAAGATAGAGAAAAGATTGAACTTGTCAAAAACTTGATTTTGCTCGGATCAATCATAAACACTCATGTAAGCAGCAGTCAAGAAATCAAATGACATATATTGCAGTAGGCAAATTCTGCTGCACAAGACCTCTTTAAAGTGTTGAAGGACAAAGATGTCGGTTTGGGGACTAACATGCACCTGATCCAAGCCATGTATTTTTAATAGCCTCATATACATGTGAAAGTTGGACAATGAATAAGAAAGGCCATAGAAGAATTGATGCATTTGAGGTATGGTGTTAGAGAACATTAAAAGTACCATGAACTGCCAAAAGAACAAACAGATCTGTGTTGGAAGAAGTATAACCAGAATGCTCCTTGGAAGCCAGGATGACCAGACTTTGTCTCTCATACTTTGGACATATAATCAGGAGGGACCAGTCATGGAGAAGGCTTTCATGTTTGGTAAAGTGGAGGGTCGAAGAAAAAGAGGAAGAACCCCCCAATAAGATGGATCAGCACCGTGGCAGCAGCAATGGGCTCAGGGAGGCTGATGCTGGACTGGGTGGTTTTACATTTTGTGGAGTCCTGGTACAGTGTTGTGGGATAATGCACTGGACTGCAAGGTCCGTTTGAACTGCAAGGCCGGCAGTTCAAATTCACCAGCCGCTCTTCATAGTAGGGTCACTATGAGTCGGAATGGACTCAACAGCACTTAACAACAACAACAACATAAACATGTGAAAATTAGACAATGAATAAGGAAGATCATAGAAGACCTCATACATTTGATTTATGGTGTTGGTAAAGTGGAGGGTCAGTGAAAAAGAGATGAACTGGCACAGTGGCAGCAGCAATGGACTCAAGCAGAGCAAGGATTGTAAGACTGGCACAGGACCAGGCAGTGTGTCATTCTGTTATGCATATGGTCACTAGGAGTTGGCACCAACTCAATTGACACCTAACAACAAACAAAACAGAGTAAACAAAATTCAAAATCATAAAAAAGGCCAGATTTACTGGTCTGATAGAAACCGGTAGAACCCCTGAGACACCCTTTAAGCCTGGAACTGAACCCGACTACAAGGATCACCTTTCAGTCAAACAACAGACAGGCCCACACAGTGAACAATAATACCCACGAGCAACATGCTTCTCAGAACATTCAGCTATACATGACTAAAAAGGCAGCATTCGTCCAAAAGCAAAATTGAGAAGGTGTGGAGAGGCAGGAAAGCTGGTGAATGAAAACAGGGAACCCCGGATGAAAATGGCAGGAGGGCTAACACATTTAGGGAACCAAATGTCAGGAAATTATTTCTACGTAAACTTCTGAATGGGAAACTAATGTGCTTTATAAACTTTCACCAAAACCACAATAAAATGTTGAAAATTAATAAGTACTGGTGTGGCACTGTGGGTTAATGCACCAGACTGCAAAGCCGTGTGAACTGCAAGGTTGGTGGTTCAATCTCACCAGCTGCTCCTCGGAAACCCTATACAGGGTTGCTATGGGTCGGAACCAACTCAACGTCACTTCACAACAACAACTAGCACAGGAAGAAGAGTCAGGAATCAAAGGAGGAAGTGAAATGTGTGTCGAATTGCCTCCTTGAATACCTGCCTCCTTTGCTACAAGACCAGAAGAGATGGAAGGTGACTAGCTACCATTAGGTACAATCTGATCAAAGATTCCACAGAAGAACCCTCATCAAAGGAGGTAAACACAGTATCAAATTTCAAATTTTCATGGAATCCAGAATTTCCGGAGCCACTGAAACTGGATGATACCCCCACTTTCTAAAATTACTGTTCTGAGGTAATCTTTAAACCTTAAACTGAAACTATTCCCTAAAATAATCTTTAAACCAAACGATTTGTTGTTGTTGTTAAGTTGCATCAAGTTGGTTCCAACTCACAGCTACCCTATACAGGGTTTCCAAGGAACAGCTAGTGTGTTTATATTGCCAACTTAGTAGTTAACAGTCCAGTGATATTCTACCATACCACACCAAACAATAGTTTGCCTTAACTTATTTTAAATGTCTGCCTTGAGCATGTTGATCTTTTAAAGAACTCTGTGTAGTGCTGTAGGATAAACACTGGACTGCTAACCACAAGGCTGGCAATTCAAACCCACCAGATGCTCCTGGGAAACCCTATATAAGGTCATAAAGATGAGGCTTTCTGCTCCACCAAAAGTTTTTTTTAAAAGCCTTGGGAACTCTATACAGGATCACTATGAGTTGGAACCAGCCTGGCAGCATTTAACAACAATATATACATGTGCAAGTTGGACAATAAATAAAGAAGACCAACAGAGAAGAATCGATGCGTTTGAATTATGCTGTTGGAGAAGAATATTAAAAGTATCATGGACTGCCAGAAGAACAAACAAATCTGTTTTGGAAGAAGTACAGCCAGAATGCTCCTTAGAAACATGGATGGCTAGATTTTGTCTCATGTACTTTGATGCCTTTGAGTTGTGGTGTTGGAGGAGAATATTAAAAGTGCCATGGGCTGCCAAAAGAACCAACAGATCCATTTTGGAAGAAGTGCAGCCAGAGTGCTCCTTAGAGGCCAAAATGGCCAAACTTCATCTCTCATATTTTGGACATATTGTCAGGAGGGACCAGTTGCTGGAGAAGGATATCATGTTTGGTAAGGTGGAGGGTCAGAGAAAAAGAAGAAGACCCCCAACGAGATGGATTGACCAAGTGACAGCATCAATGGACTCAAGCGTGGCAACAGTAGCGAGGTTGGTCCAGGATCGGGCAGTGTTTCATTCTACTGTGCATAAGGTCGCTATGAGTTGGTACCAACTTGATGGCACCGAACAACAACTTTGGCCATATTATCAGGAGGAACAAGTCCCTGGAGAAGGCCATCATGCTTGGTAAAGAAGAGGGTCAGTGAGAAACAGGAAGATCCCCCAACAGCATGAACTGACACCGTGGCTGTAAAATGGGCTCCAACATAACAAGACTTGTAAGGCAGGCACAGGGCTAGGCAGTGCTTCATTCTGTTGTGAACAGGGTTGTTATGAGTCAAAGCTGATGCAACAGCACATAACAACAATAGCAGTATCTTTATGTGATCTAACTGGCAACAGCAATTCAAAAGGTTATGTGAGAAGCTTAGAGGGCAGTGAATTTGTGATCATGATGGTGAAACAATTTGGAAAAAGACATCGAGAAAGGTGGTACAACTTGATGATTGGAGCCAATGTCACTGAAATGTACATATAGAAATTAAAATGGTATGTGTTTTATTGTGAATACTTTCATATGAATTTTTTTTTTTTTTAAATAGCCTTTTTTAAGGCACTGGTGTAGTACTGAAGCATCAGCACTGGACTGTAAAACATAGGGTTGGCAGTTCAAACCCATCAGCCACTCCTCGGAAACTCTACACAGGGTCACTATGAGTTGGAACCGACTCAATGGCACTTAACAACAACAAGGATAGGTACTGGATGGCTAACTGCGAAGTTGACGATTCAAGCCCACCAGCCACTCCTTGCACACACTAGGAGTCTAAACCAACTCAATAGCACTTAATGACAACAAATGATAACAATCTGGCCAAAGCTGCAGATGATTTCTCACAGAAAAATATAATTCAACTTGTGTACAATTCAAGAACCTCCAAATGCCCACCTAGAGCTCTCCTAAGGGTTCATGGCCTACATGTTAAGATTAGCCCCAGGGCCAGAGTTAAGAGTGAAGCGGCCAGCTGGTCTGAAGTAGGGGGAGGCGTGTGAGAACTCCCAAACTTGTAGCTAGGACCCATTTGACCCAGCTTAGATGGCCTGTTGACCAATGCATGAATACATTTCTGTGTCCCACAAATATATAGGAGTGTGAAAGAGGAAACTGGTACATGAGTGTTTACCTTTCGGAAAACACCACTGTGAATGTAGCAGTACATACAGCGGGCAAAATGATGAAAAACTAGATATTTTCAAGGAGTCTCGGTTTGAACCACAAGGTTGGCAGTTCAAACCCACCAGCTGTAGGATAAGCACTGAACCACAAGATCAGTTTGAACTGTAAGGTCAGTGGTTCAAACGCACCACCAGCCACTCCTTGGAAACTCTATACAAGGTCATTATGAGTCAGAACCGATTCGATGGCACTTAACAACAACAAAGATATTATCAAAAACCTGAAGACAATGAGTAGCTGAGCCTGGGTGCTCAGGACCATAGTCTCAAGGGACACCATGATCAACTGTTACAACACAGTCCACAATGACAGTGTTCTACATCCTACTTTGGCTAACTGCATCTGGGATATTAAAAGTTCATGAGCAGCTATCTAAAGTACAGCCAATGGTCTCTTCATGTGCACAAGAGAGAAGAGTGATAAGAATTGAAGATGCTTAGAATCAACTTGTCTAGTAGACTAATGGAAGATGTGAACATCAGTCTCCATGATCCTGAGACGAGAAGAACTAGCCAGTGCCCAGCTGTCACTACCAACTGCCCTGAATGGAATCCCATTAGAAGGTCCTGGGTAGAGTAGCATAATGTGTAGAATAAAACTCAAAATTATTAAAAGAAAAAACAGGCTTACTGGTCAGAAAGAGACTGGAGGAACCTGAGACTGTGGCCCTTGACCACCCTTCAGGTCTGGAAAGGAACGCACCTGCATTCACTCAAGCAGTAGGTAGGTATATATACATATATATTTGGAGAGAGAGTAAGATATGCTCACTATGAAGGATGGAATGGCCAATCATTCTAAATCAAAGGGGCAACATGTACCTACGGACAATGATGATAAGAAATGGGAAGGTGGGTAGAAGGGAAATAGGAGCCCCAGGGAGGAAGCAGATGACTGTTGTTCCACGGAGGGTATTATAATCATTGAGATGAAACAAAGTGTCTGAATTGATGAATGTAAAACGGATGACCTTGCCTGTAATTTTTTTTTTTTTTTTTTTACAATAAAAAGTAAAAAAGCAAAAAACAAAAAAGAGCACACAGTATTTTGATTAATCTATAACCTAATTAGATGAGCAAGGCCTAGCTGTAAGAGAAGCTGAGAACTATGATCTTTTATGGCAGTGACCATGAGCCTAGGTAAAAATTGGTTTATGTATCTTTAGGAGGAAGAGGCTGCTAGAGTTGTCAAACACACACACACACACACACACACACACACCACATATACAAATATATGAGGAGACTTCAAAAAGTTTGTGGGAAAATGGAACTAAACAATAATGGAACACACACTGCTCATTTTATTTTGTTTCTTGGAGGAATTGGCCCACTTCAGGGATCTTGTGCCTAATAATTTTTTACTAATGTTATTGCACAGTGACTAATGCCAACATTAGGAGTATGACTGATTGAAGTCATTAACCAAAAAGCTCTGTCTGTGGTCTTTTCACAAGACAAGCCAACTGGTCAACAGTATGAACTGACTATGCTCAGTACTATGCTTGATCCTGCAGAAACTATAACCCTATTCTCCTGAGTTCCAGTCATAGTGAATGGAACCACCAGGCTCTCAAATGCCCAAGAAAATGATCCTGAAATCCTTCTAAATTCCTTCCCACCATTTACCTCTCCTGCCCAGTTACCAAGTCGCACTGTTTATCCCTTTTATTTTGAGCTGCCGCATCTTCTCCACTCCCCATGCTACACCTAAAGCAAGCAGAAGGCAAGAAGGGGGCAATAAAGCGAGATGCATGGAGACAGAACGTAACTACTGAAAAGGCTGACACATTGCTAAGACTGCAGCCACCGGCCTGGAACCGTTTCTATACAAATTGTTTGTGGGGGAACCTAATTTGCTGTATAAACCTAAAATCCAAATAAAAAAATTTTTAATGCTACTGGGGATATTTCCAGTCTTTCTATTTTATAAATAATATTAGAAATGTGAATAGTCTTGTATTTCTGGGGAAAAAATATATATATAGTCTTACTGGTTTTTGGAATTTTATGGAGGGACTTTTACATCTTCGTTCAAATCTAAAATAGTTTATAGTTTCCTATTACAAGATTATTTTGCCGGGTTTGAGAATCAACACAATATATGCCTCATTAAATAAATTGAAAAAAATTAACTAATATTTGTGGTATGCTTCCTATGATCCAGGGAAAGTTTTAAGAGTTTTAGTCATTAAATCCTCATAACAGTTTTATTACTTTTCATTTTTTAAGTGAGGAAACAGAGCACAAAGAGGCTAAGTAACTTCAAGTTCACATAGCCATTAAGAAACATCAAATAGCTAAGACAACTTTGAAAAAGAACAGTTAGAGGACTTACTCAACCTTGTTTTAAGATTTATGATAAAGCTACAGTAATTAAAACAGTGTGATACTAACATAAAGATAAATATGAGGGTAAATCAAAAAGTACTGCTACTAGGCTTCCAGTTCATTCATGCACATGTTTATTCCAAACGAAATGATGTTTAAACATGTCTCTGTGATCAGTGGACGGCTCCAGACAAGTTCTCTCAGTGATACACTTGTCTTAACCGCATGAATTTACTGTTATGTGCAGTAGAGTCAGTTCCGACTCAGAGTGAGTAGTCTGGTCCTGTGCTACCCTCACAATTGTTAGGTTTGAGCCTGTTGTTGCAGTCACCATGTCAGTCCATCTCCTTGAGGGTCTTCCTCTTTTTTGCTAACCCTCTATTTTACCAACCATGATGCCCTATTCCAGAGATGGTCCCTCCTGATAACATATCTAATATACGTGAGATGAAATGAAATCTCTCCATTCGTTCTTCTTAAGAAGCATTCTGGCTGTATGTCTTCCAAAACAGATATGTTTGTTCTTCTGGAAGTCCATGGTAATTTTAATATTGTTTGCCAACACCATAATTCAAAGGCATCAATTCTTCTCTGATCTTCCTTATGCATTGCCCAGCTTTCATATGCATATGAAGTGATTGAAAATACCATGCCTGGGCCAGGTGCACCTCAGTCCTCAAAGTGACATCTTTGCTCTTTAATACTTAAAGAGATCTTTTGAAGCAGATTTGCCCAATGCAATACCTTATGAGATTTCTTGAATGCTGCTTCCAGAATATTTCATTGTGGATCCAAGCAAAATGAAGTCTTTGACAACTTCAATCTTTCCTTGGTTTATCATGATGTTGTCGAATGGTCCAGTTGTAAGGGTTTTTGTTTTCTTTACATTGAGTTGTAATCCATACTGAAGGCTGTAGTCTGTGATCTTCATCAGTAAGTGCTTCACATTCTTTTCATTTCCAGCCAACAAGGTTGTATCATCTAAATACCACAGGTAGTTAATGAGCCTTCCTCCAATCCTGATACTGGCGTATGTTCTTCTTCATATAACCCAGCTTCTTGGATTATTTGCTCAGCATACAGATGGAATAAGTATGATGAAAGGATACACCCTACACACATCTTTCTTGATTTTAAACCACATGATATCACCATGTTCTATTCAAGGGACTGCCTCTTGGTCTATATACAGGATCTGCATGAGCACAACTAAGTTTCTGGAAAGCCCATCCTTCCTAGCATTACCCAGTTTATTATGAGCCACACAGTTGAATGCCTTTATAATATTCTCCCTGTTGTTGTTGTTGTTCACTGCCATTAAGTCGATTCTAACCCATAGCAACCCTATATAGGATTTCCAAGGAGCAGGTGGTGAGCTTGAACCACCGACTTTGCAGTTCAAATGACTTTGCAGTCTGACGCATTAGCCCACAGCACCATACCAGGACTCCATCATATTCTCCCTAGGATGTCTTAAATTTTAAAAAAGTCCACTTAAAACACTAGTTTCTAAGGGGATCTGCTGGGCCAGTTAAATTCAAGGCAGAGAGGTCAGCTCAGAAGGTTATGGTGCAGTTTCTGAAACTCCAAAGAGGTAACCTTGATAGTTTCTCAAAGGACACAGGATGATCGTGGGGCTTACTAGGAAGAAGTTTTCAGAAAATTGAAACTACACTGGTGAGAAAAAGGCCAGGAAAGTGGCACCAAGGGCACTTTTCCATCAGGACAATGTATCTGCTCATTTTTAGAGGGTTGAAAGGCTGTTCTAAGAGAATTTTGCTTAGAAGCCTTATCTTACACATCTGATAACCCTGATCTTGCCCCTTCAGACTTCTTTTTGCTCCCCAAACTCAGAGGACGTTGAAAAGGAATATGATTTGAGTCCCTCAAGGATGCCAAAACTACAGTTTTGACATGGTATAAATCAAAGAGCACAGAATTCTTTGACAAGGATTAGCCCATGGCCATTGGGTCAATTACAACTCATAGTGCCCCTACAGAGGATTCCTACAATCTTTTCAGAGAGATAGAAATACTGCCTTCAGAATCTGGACCTAGATGGAAGATTATGTTGAGAAACAACAGCTTCCAATTTTGATATTTTTGTTTAAGAAAGGTTTCTATGATTTTGTAACAATACTTTTTTACATACCCTCGTGTACAGACTGATGGACAGAAAAGAAAATCTAGAACTATACCCACACATATATGGCTAAATTGATTTTTAGCAAAGGTGCTAAGGCAATTCAATGGAGAAGAGATCATCTTTTCAGCAAATGGTGCAGAAACAATTGAATACACACATGCAAAAATACAACAAAAAACAAAACATTGGCCCTTACCTCTTACCATTAAAAAAAATAGAGAGAGAGAGAAAGAAATTGTTTCAGTGATCTTGGGTTAGGCAAAATTCCTAAACAGGGCATAAAAAACAAGAACAAAAAATTATTTATCAAAATTTTAAAAGTTTGCTCTTCAAAAAATACTATAAAAATAAAAATGCCATGGACAAGGACATAGCCACAGAGGGCTAGAGCTGAGAGTGAAGTGTCCAGCTGATATGAAGTGAGGGGAGATGCACAAGAACACCCAAACTTGTAGATAGTACTCATTCAACCTAGCTTTGATGGCTTGATGATCAGACCTTGACTAAAGGAAGATAAAAAAACAATTTTTGATTACAGCAAACAAGTGTAAATTGCCACAATCTGATGAACTTGACTTATACTTATGAAGTAGCTCAAAATACCAACTGAGAGGGAAGGAGTCTTCACATCAAGTATCAAATCCTATTCCCTTTGTATACAGGGTTGATAGGGACAGGAAACTCAGTCGTTGGCTACCTAAAATGGAGGGTTATAAAGGCACGAAGTGACTAGCTTGCAAGTTTTCAAGAGGGAGTTTAGTTTCAGAGTGTGCGAGGGAAGGTAGAATCCCCACTGAATAGATTTCATCTTGTCTAGACAGGTCTGGTGAAAGGACATGGGGATAAGATTCTTATGATTTAATAGTGAATAATTGTTATCATGACTAATTTCAACTGTCACAACTGTAAAGTTAGAAATTTTGTAACAAAAAGGGGGGGGAGGGGAATAGTTAATCTTACAGTCCAGGAACAGAGGAACCTAGGATCATCAAGAGAGAAGAAGAAGAGCAGAATGTGGAACCTTATTCAGAGAAGCAGTGACACCAGAAGTATAGGCAGAGATGAAGACATGGAAAGATAGAGCAGCTGAGGACTCTAGATTCATGGAAAGAGAAAGGCTGTGTGCTGGCAGCCAGGAGGCAGGCTTGCAGAATGTGCCCTTTGGTTGTTTAAATGATTATATATTCCTAAGTGTTTTTGTGTACATCCCCCCCAAAAAAACACAGAGGGAATAGAAGCAAGTACTGTTGAATGATGATGCATGGAGATTATAATCATTGGAATGAAATTACGAGTGTAAACCCGATGATCTCTTATATAAACTATCACTCAATTCACAATAAAAACTTATATTAAAAAAAAAAGAAAGCAAATCATTAGATATGATTTGCACTTATTTTCTCCTAGCCACAAACTAGGAAAAAATAAGCGCAAATCATATCTAACAAAGGACTTATAATCAGGTAATATAAAGAACTCTTACAACTCTATATTGACAAGCCGTCCAATAAAAAATGGACAAAGGATTTGTATACATACATCATCATCTGGACGACAAATAAACACATGAAAAGACGCCCCAAATTACTAATCATCACTGTTATCATTGTTCGTTGCTATCAAGTCATTTCCAATTTGTAGAGCCCCATGTGCAACACAATAAACGTTGCCTGGTTCGCACCATCTTCATGGTATAATCCAGTTCATTTTGCAGCTAGGGAGCTCATCTTCCAGCACTATATCTGACAATAGTCTATTGGGTGATTTACTCGGTTTTCTTTGAGTAACTTTTTAGAAGACCACCAGGATTTGCTTCCTAACCTGTCTTAGTTTGGAAGCTCTGTTGAAACCTGTGTAATTTGAAATATCAGTGGCATACCTCCCAGCAGCTAGGTTGGGGAACAGAAAATCCTAATCTGAAAATCTTATTCCATCACATAGTGTTAATGGTCTTTGCGGAATGAGAAAGCCTTATCTTTCTCCTGCAGAATGGCTAGCAGGCTCAAACCGAGGACTTTGTGGTTTGCAGTCCAGTGCTTATCATATGGAGTCACTGTGCTCCCTATATATATACATGTTGTTGTTGTTAAGTGCCGTCGAGTCGGTTCCGACCCATAGCGACCCTGTACA
>NW_006408593.1:12875551-12896611 GCF_000296735.1 Chrysochloris asiatica | reverse complement strand
TAACCACTACGCTACCAGAGCTCCTTATATATATACATATATATGTATATATATAAAGTGAAGTGATATATATATATAAAACACTTCCCTGGTTTTGCTTCTAGAGAATTCAGACTCAGACACTAGTCATTAGGGAAATGCTGTTTAAAGCCACTATATACATGCACTAGAATGGCTAAGATGTGAAGTAGCTGGAATACTCATTCACTGTTGGGGGGATGCAAAATGGTTCAACTACCTTGGAAAACAGTTTGGCAGTTTCTTATAAAGTTAAGCACATATTTACAATATGACCCAGCAATCCATTTATAAGGTATTTACCCAAGAGAAAACAGGTCCCTACAAAATTTATACTAAAAAAGAAACCCTACAATTAATATTCTGTAAGAGGCAAAATAAAATCTTGTATTCATGAATTCAGGAAACAAAATTAGTAAATAGAAATTTAAAATACAATAGCACAAAACAGTTGTTTGTAGTTGTTGTTAGGTGCCATGGAGTTGGTACCAACTCATAGCGACCCTATGCACAACTTGAGGTTACTGAAAGTACCTTGGCTTGGGTAAAGCACACCTTAGTCCTCAAACTGACAACTTTGCTCTTGAACATTTTAAAGAGTTCTTGTATAGCAGATTTGCCTAATGCAATACGACGTTTGATTTCTTGACTGCTGTTTCCTTGAGTGTTGATCGTTGATCCAAGCAAAATGAAGTCTTTGAAACGTCAATCTTGTCTCAATTTATATGGATACTGTTTATTGGGCAAGTGGTGAGGATATCTGTTTTCTTTACATTGAGCTGCAACCTATACCGAAGACTGTGGTCTTGGATCTTCATCAGCATGTATTTTATGTCCTCTTCACTTTCAGCAAGCAATGTAGTATCATCTGCATATTGTTAATGAGGCGTCCTCCAATCCTGATGCCACATTTTTCTTCATGTAATCCAGCTTCTCAGATTATTTGCTAAGCATATAGACTGAATAAGTATGGTGAAAGATTACAACCCTGGAACACAACATTTCTAACTTTAAACTACTCGGTGTTCCCCTGTTCTATTCAAACAATTGCCTCTTGGTCTATGGACATGTCTCTCATGTGCACAATTAATTGTTCCAGAATACTCATACTTCACTATGCTGTCCATAGCTTGTCATGATCCCCACAATCGAAAGCCTCTGCACATTCAATAAAGCACAGGTATCTTTCTGGTATTCTCTGCTTTCAGCCAAGATCCATCTGACATCAGTTATATATATAATTTAACATGTTATTCCCATTTATCTTTTGTTTTTAGTGTATTCATAGAAAATTTGAACACTTTAATGAGTTCACCAATGGACTAATGGAACATGTGAACATCAGTCCCCACAACTCTGAGGCCAGAAGAAGTAGATGGTGCCCAGCTACCACAACCAACTTCTCTGAAAGTGATCCCATTAGAGGTTCTGGATTGTTGTTGCTGTTGTGAAGTGCTGTTGAGTCTATTCTGACCCATAGCACTAAGGAGCACTCCAAGGAGCAGTTGGTGAGCTTGAACCGCCGACCTTGCAGTTCAAACAACTTTGCAGTCTGGCGCATTAACCCACAGCGCCACGGTTCTGGATAGAGTGGGAGAAATGTGGAGCAAAACTCAAAATTATTAAGAAACAAAGAAAGACTGGATTTACTGGTCATAAAGAGACTGAGGAACCTGAACTATGTCCCTCAACCACCTTCAGGTCTGGAAAGGAACTCACCCTTATGGCCCAATTTTCAGCCAAGCAGTAGACAGGTACATAGAGGAGACAGTAACACTAGTAAGGTATGCTCACCATGGAATGTCTATCATTTAAAATCGAAAGGGCAACACTGACCTAAGGGCAAAGTTGAGATGGGATGGGAAGGTGGCTGGAATGGAAACAGGAACCACAATGAGGAAGCGGGACAACTGTTGTTGCATGGAGGGGAATGAATTTTGTCTGAAGAAACCTTCACTCAATTCACAATAAAAAAGTTTAAATTAAAAAGAATTTTAGTTTAATAGCAATTTTTATAAGCAAAAATCCATTCCATCTCTCAGTCAAATTGGTGTTATTGTTGTTAAATGCTATCGAGTCAGTTCTGACTCATAGAAACCCTGTATAGGGTTTCCAAGGAGCGGCTGGTGAGTTTGAACCACTGACCTTGGGGTTCAAACCAACCTTGAGGTCCAATGCTTTATCCCACAGCGCCACATTGGTCAACACTAACAGTAATATTTTTTTAAGTTCAACAGAAGGGTTAGAAGAATCACCCATTGACATCAAGTCAATTCCTACTCATAGTGACTGTAATACAGAGCAGAACTGCCCCATAGCATTTCCAAGGCTGTAATTGTTACAGATGACTCCTGTGTGGCACTGTAGGATCAGCACTGGACTGTTAACCACAAAGTCAGCAGCTCAAACCCACCGCTGGGGGTCGCTGTGAGCTGGAACTGACTCAATCGACAGCACTTTAACAATAAATAACAGCACTCTTTACAGAAAGAGCCCTGGTGTTGTAGTGACCACAAGGTCACCACCAGCCACTCCAAGAGATAAAGATGATGGTGTCTTCTCCTGTAAAGATTTACAGGCGCACAAACCCTGTGAAGCGGTTCTGCTCGGTGCTATAGGGTCACTATAAGTGGGAATCGACTCAACAGCAGTGAGTTTGTTTGAACCTTTAAAGAAATAGACAGCCATGTCTTTCCACCACAGACCAGGATAGTGGGTTCACATTGCCAACCTATTGGTTTGCAGCCTAGCACCTAAACACCACATCACTTTAAAGATAGTCGCAGAAGGCATAGTCACAAAACATCAGGAAAAAAGATGGAAAAGAAGGGAGAAAGGTAAGAAAATTCAAGCAATAATCTATTAGGTCCATTGTCCGAGTAAGCGCAATTCCAGAGAGAGAACAGACGAAACAGAGGTAAGAAAATATCAAAGATTACTCAAGAAAACGTCTCCAAACGCAATGATAAGCGTTTCACATCGAAAGGTCTCAAGAGAATCAGAAAGGCACTAGATTTCGTAGCAGTAACAATGACAAGACCAAACGCAGACCATCAGGTAAAGAACACCAACTTCCAGCTCCATATCTAAACTATGTTCACAACCATCCTTACTTCTGTTATTCAAATACAATTATTCTGTCTAGAGTTGGACCTAAAAAAAAACAACACAAGAGTTGGACTGCCAGAAGAATAAACAAATCTGTGTTGGAAGAAGTACAACCAGAATGCTCATTAGAAGCCAGAATGAGATGTTAGCTCTCCTACTTCAGACATATTATCATGAAGGGTCAGTCTATCATACTTGGTAAAATGGAGGGTCAGTGAAAAAGATGAAGGACAACGAGATGGACAGGCATAGAGGCAGCAACAATGGGCTCAAGTGTAACAAAAATTGTGGGGATGGCACAGAAGCGGGCAGTGTTTTGTTCTGTTGTGCATATGGACAGAGTCATTATGAGCTGGCACCGACTTGACAACACCTAGCAACAAGAAGAGCTGCTTTAGGACTACCTTAGGACTCCTATTAGAGGCCTACCTCACATGATATCAAAAATACGTAAATGCTCCCAAATTTTACATTCAATATCTTTTTTCCTAAGAAATATTTTTGAAAGAATGTCAATAACTTACTTTTTGAACTAATTTAATGTGATTAAATAATTAAATTTTAAATTGGCTCACGTCTCACTTGGGAATTCCTACTAATTGAATGATACCTTACTTATCAATTGCTATCAAATGTCAATATGAAACATAACAATGACATATTATGTTTTACAAAGATAGAATTATACATTTATCTATATTTTGGGATTGAAAAAATTTTTTAAGCCTCAGACAGTTTCAAAGATCTCAGAACAATGTTTCGGTTAGGCACACAACTAATGAAGATACACGGCTCAGATTCCTACCTCCAAACCTACCTGGAGCCTGTGACTTTGATTTCAGAATTCCCTCCCACCTCCTCTGAAAACTTGGTTCATCATTTATCCATCTTTTCCTTGTCCTGGATCTTCCCTCTCTCCCTCTACAATGATTCCCTTTCCTATAAACATATTCAACTCTCTCACATTTAAAAACTAAAACCACTATCAAATTTGGCCTCCCTTGTATTGCTATTACTCTCTCTCTTTCTTCTTACCTAATGGGCCCAAACTTGCTGAAAAACATCTAGCAACCTTCAATGTCTCAAGTGCTTTACCTTTCCCATTTACTCTTCAATCCAGGAAAATCTGGCATCCTGCCATACTACTCCACTGAAACTGTTCATCCTAATGCAACTAGCAACCTCCTCTGCAGCTCTTATCTAACGTGACTTCCCTGGGGCATCCAATATCATTGACACTTGCTCCATCTTGAAACTATCCCCTCCCCTGGTTTCTGTGGTACCGCCTTTTCCCTGGTCCCCTCCTAAGTCTCCTACCAATCACTATCGTTCTAGGAAGATAAATATCTTATTATAAAACTAATTCTCTGGAGACAAGATTAAGGTTCCTACAGTAGGTATCTAACTTCTAATCAAAAAATAAATTATTTGGCAGCAAAGACATAACCCCAGCACCCAGCAACAAATACAATTATATAAAACCAAAACCCCTAACATTACATGTGCTCACAGAATTCATTGTGACTCAGTAAAGTGTAGAAATGGACTAGTCTAATTAGTTGGAAATGATTAGGAAAGGACAGAGAAGTGACATAAGAGAAATGACAAGGGACACAGTAAGTAAGAAAGAAAACAACAGAGCAGCTGAGCTCAGTGGCAGATGGGAGGCTGGAGAGTGGAGAACAGGAACAAGGGAAGATACACCTCTGTACTTAGAGAGGTAAATGTTGTTGTTGTTGTTGTTAGGTGTCATCGGAACGAAAAAAACACAACAGAACGAAAAAAAGCCGGTCCTGAGTCCTGAGTCATCCTCATACCCTCACAACTGTTGTCAAGTTTGAGTCCATTGTATTGCCACTGTGTCAATCCATCTAGTTAGGGGTCTTCCTCTTTTTTGCTGATCCTCTCCACTTGACCAAGCATGATGTCCTTTTCCAGAGATTGGTCCTTCCTGACAACATGTCCAAAGTACTAGACGAAGTCTCACCATTCTCACTTCTTAGGAACATTCTGGCTCAAATCTAACACAGATTTGTTTGTTTTTCTGTCGGTCCATGGTACTTTTCAATACTCTTCCCCAACACTATAACACAAATGTGTCAATTCTTCTATGTCTTCCTTATTCACTGTCCAACTTTGGCAATTGAAAATATTATGGCCTGCATCAGGCACACCTTAGTCATCGAACTGACATCTTTGATCTTGAACACTTTAAAGAGGTCTTTGGCAGATTTGTCTAATGTAAAACACCATTTGATTTCTTGACTGCTGATTCCATGAGCAATGATTGTGGATCCAAAAAAAAATGAAGTCCTTGACAACTTCAATTTTTTCTCTGTTTATTATAATGTTATTTATTGATCTAGTTGTCAGGATTTTAGCTTTTTTTAGGTGTATTATTTTAGGTGTATATTATAGGTGTAATATAATACTAAAGGCTATAGTCTTTGATCTTCATCAGTAAATACTTCAAGTCCTCTTTCTTTTCAGCAAGCATGGTTGGGTCATCTGCATATCATATGTTGTTAACGAGTCTTCCTCTAATCCTGATAACCACATTCTTCTTATAATCCAGCTTCTCAGATTAGGTGCTCAGCATACAGACTGAACAGCATACAGACTGAATAACTATGGTGAAAGGATGCAACTCTGACACACATCTTCCCTGATTTCAAACCATTCAGTATCCCCTTGTTCTGTTGTAATGACTTCCTCTTTATAGGTTCCTCATGAGCACAATTAAGTGTCTGGAATACCCATTCTGTGTAATGTTATCCACAGCTTGTTAAATTAGAAATAGGGAGAAAAAAAATCAAACATCCACAAGTACACTTCTACTTCATCTATGACTCAGGGTAAGTAACTACCAACAATGTACCTTACCTTGAGTGAGACGGAGATCTCCACTAAGCACCTGAAATAGACTTTTGTTTGCATTCCCAAAAAAAACCTGAACTCCCTTTCTTCCTAACATTTGATTGTCCAGTTTGGCTTTAATTGTACTTTTATTTGCAGTTAGTTTATATTAAGTTCTCACCCAAGAAATGTTAATACAAGGAATGTTCACAGCTTCTCCCTCATTGCCTCAAAGGCTCTGGACTTACTCCTGTTTATCTTTTCCGCTTGCTGAAAATGGCTTTGAGGCATCCTTGTAAAATGGCACAGTTACCCTGCTAGCATGAAAATCTATGATGTCTTTCTAGAATTGATCTAGCCATCCACATTCTGGACTTAGGTTAAATAAGAAAGAAACAAAGTTTTCTCTTATGAATCTTTGAACTTGGAAGGTGTGTATTAACAGAATGGGAAGATATTTGTATAATAACAGCTCAGCCTTCATCATAATACCCTGAGAGATTAGAGACACAAAACCACAGGAAATAAACAAAACATCAGTAGACCTCAACACCTTATTGATCAGTAAGAATTACGAGTCCAGGAAGAGGAGAGTTGTGAATGTGGAGGGACATTATTATCATAAACAGCTTTATCAGCAGATTTAACTAATGCTGATTGACTAGTACCTAATAGTGTGGTGGTGGTGGTGGTTATGTGCCGTGGAGTCGGTTCCGACTCATAAATCTTTACGGGAACAGAAAGCCTCATCTTTCTCCCGCAGAACAGCTGGTAGTTTCGACCTGCTGACCTTAAGGTTTGCAGCCCGATTCGTAACCACTACGCTACCAGAGCTCCTTACCTATTAGCATAGTGGTTACGAATCTGGCTGCGCACCGCAAGGTCAGTAGTTCGAAACTACCAGCTGTTCCACGGGGGAGAAAGATGAGGTTTTCTGCTCCCGTAAAGATTTACAGCCTCAGAAACCCTGTACAGGGTCGCTGTGAGTCGGAACCGACTCCATGGCACGTAACAACAACAACAACCACCACTGTATTTAGAATCATAAGCACTAAAATCAATTCTTGGCTTCATCAATTGCTATCTATCTAATGTCGGGAAAAGTCGCTTTAGTTCTCTGAGCCCCTGTTTCTTCTAATACATAATAAAAATTAGAGTCACCCTCACAGGTAAATGTCATGTCATATCTGCAACACAATAACTAAGTCTAAGATTATGATACCACATCATTAAGAAAATGTTAACTTATGTTCTATATATTTTCATTAAGAATCTAGTGAACATATCATATATTTTCAAAATTTTTGAAAAAAATAATAAGTCTAGACACTCAAATCTTTATTGAAATGAGTGAAAAGAGAGTCTAGAAATAGCGGGATCTTTAAGGACCTATTAGTAGAAAACAAAGTGGCTAACAAACAACACAGGCTTTAGAGTCTGATAAACTGCAGTCACGATTCAGTTCCACAGTTACCAATTGAGTGACTTGGCAGGTTGTGTAACCTAAATCCTCATGGAAAAGTGGGGACCACATTTGGAATAAGATTGTTGTCTATCTCCAGTCATCCTGAATATGAGAATGACTCTAGTAGACATAACAAGAACATCTACTTGAACACATTTCCCATTTAAGACAGTATTTGGAGGGCTGCATTACTTACTTAGAAGTTGGAATATTATCTCAAAAAAATAAGAAGAAGAAACAAGATCCTTGACTATTGGCTTAGAATTTAAAAGAAGTAGCTTTTCCCTTTTTTGTGTCATTTAATAGAAAATGAAATCTGGGAAATGAAGTTATCCAAATGCTAGCTATAATTGGAAACAAAATTACAATGACCTGGTAATGCTGTCTGAGGGATCTTCTGAGGTTTCGCTGTCTAAAATCTTATGAACAATGGAAGAATACAAGCCAGCGATAATTCTGTCATTTAAAAATATAAACTGTTCTCCAGTATCCCTTTACGTCTAAAGATAACAACTAATGTTGTGTTTATTACTTGATTGGGTTTAGGAACTTTCCAGTTCAGGTCCTTTGACGACAGCTATTTTCTCTGGAAAGATGGTAAGAGAAAGTTCAGAACATGCGATAAATCAACCACTTCCTTGCAAGTTATGTTTCTCCTTTAGAAGTATGAAATGAAAAATATTTACAGGAAGAGCAAAGGTTAAAATAGTCCCTCTGTTCAGACGTAGCAAGAAAGATTAACATGACTCCAAAGACTATTTGTTGACATAACCTTGAAGAGAAAAAGGCAGGGCCAATTTCTCTGAAGACCAAACCGATTTTATTCTTCCTCTATACTCACCATGTACTGAGCAAATAATCCAAGAAGCTGGATTATATGAAAAAGAACATGGCATCAGGATTGGAGGAAGGCTCACTAACAAACTGTGATATGCAGATGATACAACCTTGCCTGTTGAAGGTGAAGAGGACTTAAAATAGTTACTGATGCAGATCAAAGACTATAGCCTTCAGCATGGATTGCACCTCAATGTAAAGATAACATAAATCTTCACAATTGGATGAATAAATTATATAAATGGAGAAAACACTGAATCTTGTCAAAGACTTCATTTTGCTTGGGTCCACTATCAACACTCATGGAAGCAGCAGTCAGGAAATTACATGACACAAATCTGCTGCACAAGACTTCTTCAAAGATTTAAGAGCAAAGATATCAGCTTGAGAACTAAGATGTGTCTGGCCCAAGCCACGGATTTTCAACAGCCTTGAATGCATGTAAAAGTTGGGCAATGAATAAGGAAGACCATAGAAGAATTGATGTATTTGAGTTACGGTGGTGGAGAAGAATATTAAAAGTAACATAGACTGCCAGAAGAACAAATAAATCTGTGTTGGAAGAAGTACAACCAGAATGCTCCCTAGAAGCCAGGATGGTGAGACTTCATCTCTCATACTTTGGACATGTTACCAGGAAGGACCAGTACCTGAAGAAGGAGATGGTAAAGTGGATGGTCAGCAAAAAAGGGGAAGACCCCATAATGAGATGGAATGGCACAGTGGCAAGAGAAATGGGCTCAAGGGTAACAACTGTGAGGATGGCACAGGACTGGTCAGTGTTTCACTCTGTTGAACATAGGGTCGACTCAACAGACCGGATAAGAACAACACAGTCACCATTCTCTACCAAGCAATCCCTTGAAGATAAGGCAAACAATTGCACTGTGAGACATTATAATGTAATCATATGTCTAAACCTCAAGTTTGCAGGATTACAGACTATCAAGAAAGACAATTTGAGGTCTCATTAAACAGTTTGCTTTTAAGATACTTAACATGTATTAATTTATCCTCTCAACCCACTGTGAGGTAGCTTTTATCAACTCCATTTGTTGGGGAAATTTGATCAAGGAGAATAATAAGAGTATTTTCTATTTACAAAACACCTTCCTTTTAAAGACCTCAGCATGTTTATCTTCTCTATCTTCTAACATTCCTTTGAGGTAGGTGGCAATATGGCCTTTTCCATCTTTATAGGTGAAATGCTATGGCTGAAGGGACTTAATGACTTACTTACATGGTAGGTTGTGGTGTTTTATCCACTAACTAGAACATACTGTTTGGGATTAACACTAGACCATGGACACAAGTCTGCAGGGTGAATAATTCAAGAGTATACAGCTACTAGTTTTCTATATAGACATCTCTCAACACTTTACATTCCAAAAAGGACTAGGGTCATGCTTGTCGTTTAAGTTCATGTGTTCACTGTTTATAAAGCTTACTGTTATCATTCCTATAAATTGGACTATTTAAGTTTTGTCTAGATGCCTGAAAGCTAAATTCTTTTTTGTTTGCTGTCTGTGGACTAGCATTGTAAATGATGTCATCAGGTATATACAAAACTCTTAGAAAAAGCTGCAGGGCCAATAAAAGGCAAGTCTCTTGGGGAAGAGTGTATTCTTTCTCCTTTATTTTATTTTTAAGTAAGCCTCACACAAACAGATGACTCGTTACACTTGAAGATTTGACCGTGCCACCTTAGGGCTTTTTAGGCTGTCCTCCCCAAAGACACCATCACTCGTGGTAGCATACTGCCTTCTCTTTGGCGATTTTCCTCCCGGCAGAACGTGCATTTGTATGGCTACACTCACAACGGTAATCTCCCCTGAAAGGCAATTCCTTCCATATGACAAGCTGAACAGTGGCCTGAGAGCCAGCCTCATGTTGCCTGTGAGCTAACATGCTAAAATACTAGACACCCTTAATCTTCGGTTCTTGGGAAAACTAAGATGGGACAGAAGGGAAGCTGGAAAGAACTCCACACAGAGAGAAAGGAGGCCAGCCCAAACGCCCAAACTCCCTTTCTCCTGGGCTGAACTTCTTTGTGTGTTTCCTATGTACATGTCAATTTGCAAGACTTTGGGGCATGAGAACCATGGAGCCGAGTGGTTCTGGCAGCCTCTCCATTTGACAAGCAAAGCCAAAGACATGGGGCCTTCTGGTACATTTCGCATTCATAAGTGTTTTTGTTTCACACATGCCTATTTTAAAAGATATAATTTTTACATTTAGAGAGCGTTGTATGTGAGTTGGCCACAGGAGGAGTTCTGCCACATGAATCAAAAAGAAAGGCCATCAGCCCATGCAGCTGTCTCCTTGTCAGATGCCACTGTGTGCTGAGGGCCAGTAGGGCTCTCCCAGGTGAGAGAAGTCTGAATTTAACCAACACCTGATATGAATGAAGGCCTGGGGCGTGAGCAGATTTCTGTCTGAGATTACAGAAACTGAAGCTTGTGTTTTATCACAATTACCTATAAGCTCAGGAGTCAGATAATAGTACTAACAAAACCTTAAGCAACACAATGGGACAGCTGGGGGCGGGGGGAGGAGGGAGAGCTTACTCCCTGCGACATACAGCGCTTTAAAAAAAGCCAATTAATGAAGAAAAAGGGCACTGGAAGTGCCTTCTCAAACAATATTTACTTTTACTGGGTTCCTGCTAATCAAACAAAGGTTACTCAAAAGCTTTTATGAAAAAACACACTTGATGATTTCAGCAGTAATTGCTTTGTTTAAAGAAAGGTGCTTAAGAAAAGACATAGCTAATGGGATCAGTAATTTGGTTAAGTTCAGATGTGTTTGGGAAAATCCCTCCTCTCTTTGATAAATCATTAAAATTCTGCTCAGATAAAATGTGTTTTGACTTGACATTCCAATCATAGAATGAGCTATTTCCTTAGGCCCTTAGGGAAGTAGTGCAGGGTGATCTAAATACAGGATTCGTTTATGAGGGTAATTCCATTCTTAATCAAAGCATATCATTCTGACTAACTAACGGACAGAAGTTCATGGAGATGCCCCCAAATCGTATGCAAGGTTCTTCCTTCTTACAATACAGGTGTAAAAAAAAAAAAAAATGGATTCGTTCTTACTATTGAGTAACTAAAACATAGAAACTATGATATCGACTAAGAAACTAACTTTAAGTATAATCAGAGTTTCAAACCAAAAAGGCTCTAGGGCACATTCCAGTTAGTCATCCTTTTTTTCAGTGCAGTGTCTTTCATGTGGTAGGAACTCAATACCTACTTGTTGACCTGAATATGTTTCTCCCATTTATGTTAGAACTTCATGTGCTACTTACCCTGCTTATTCAATAACTCAGCACTCATCTTGTGCCAGACACTGTGCTCAATTTTGGAGATGTTAGCTGCCATCTAGTTGGCTGTCTTGACTCTCCATGACCCCATGCACAGCCTGATCCTGCACTAGTCCCATGATGGGTTCCAGACTGACCACTGGGATCCATAGGAGTTTTTTCGGAAGTAGATCACCAGCCCATTCTTCCTAGTCTGTCTTCGTCTGGAAGTTCTGCTGAAACCTGTTCAGCAGCCCCCAATGACAGATGAGTGGTGGCTGTACGTGCACAGGTCAGGATCAAACCCAGGTCTTCCATATAGAAGGCAAGAATTCTACCACTGCTTTTTTTCCGTCTGGCGGCAGCCATCAGGGTAAGCAGAGATGGGTGCTTACAAGTACATCCAGGAACTATGGAGGAAGAAGCAGTTGGATGTGATGCGATTTCTTCTGCGGGTCCGCTGTTGGCAGTACCGCCAGCTCTCTGCGTTGCATAGGGCCCCCCATCCCACCCGGCCAGATAAGGCGTGCAGGCTGGGATACAAGGCCAAGCAAGGTTATATCATCTATCGGATTCGTGTGCGCAGAGGTGGCCGCAAACGCCCAGTGCCTAAAGGTGCAACCTATGGCAATCCTGTCCATCATGGTGTTAACCAGCTGAAATTTGCTAGAAGCCTTCAGTCTGTGCCTGAGGAGCGAGCTGGACGCCACTGTGGGGCCCTAAGAGTCCTGAATTCTTACTGGGTTGGTGAAGATTCCACATACAAATTTTTTTAAGTTATCCTCATTGATCCATTCCATAAAGCTATCAGAAGAAATCCTGATTCCCAGTGGATCACCAAGCCAGTTCACAAGCACAGGGAGATTCGTGGTTTGACATCTGCAGGCCGCAAGAGCCATGGCCTGGGGAAGGGCTACGAGTTCCACCACACTATTGGTGGTTCTCATCAGGCTGCTTGGAGAAGATGCAACACTCTCCAGCTCCATCGCTACCATTAATATAAGTAATGTTTGTAAAATTCATGCCTAATAAACAGTTTAGGACAGACATGTCTACTTAAAAGTGTTCTTTGTTAAAACAGTAGTTGTCTGCAGATTGTGTCATGAATGTATTATCCAATTATGGAAGTAAAAGTGCAACAATGTTTGAAGACAATAAGTGAATAGTGTATCTTGTTTCTAATGAGGTAAATGCTTTTGTTTCTGCTTTAAGAATCTTACTAGGGAGTTACATGTCAATGTTTAAAAATGGCATACTGTGTGGTATAATAGGTGTAAAATAAAGTTCTTTAAAAGGAGCATTGAAATTAGCTCTTTCCGTACACTTTAGTGCATGTGCTAAAACCTACAGTTTTATTGGGGTGATGCAATGCTCTGATAGCCTCAAATGGTTGGAGTTTTTGTTTTCCTTGTTTTTAGAATTTAACAGGTAAATTCAGACCAACTTTCTTAAACAAGATGAATTTTGCTTGAACATTTGTAAGATGGGAGGCGACTGTCCTAACCTTTTGTCCTGATCGTTTTTTTGCAGAAAAATAATGGGGTCAATTAGAGTCCACATTTTTATATTACATCTATTCATGTAACTGCAGGTATTGAAAAGTACAAGTTTTAAATGCCACCATTTATAGAAGAAACACTGCAAGAGAGAACTTTCAAATGAAACAAGTCTGAGTTATCAACCTAAACAAAGTTGCCTTGGTCTGCATGGTATCATCAAAGGTGAAAGCTTTTCTCCATTTCTGGGATATGTAGAATCCTAGATTTGATAATACGTCTGCAGTGTTATTTACACTGGGGGGGGGGTCCTAGTGAGATGCTGTGGGTTAATGTGCTGGCCCATAAAGTTTATTTGAACAATAAGGTAGGTAATTCAAGTTCAACAGCTGCTCCTAAGAAACCCTATTTTGGGTCGGAACCAACGCAATGTCACTTAACTACACCAAAACACAAATTCAACATTATGTGAAGGAAACAAGGCAATTATTTAACCTTGAGATGTGCAAGCTAGGATATGAAGTTAAGTCCTTGGGTCCATTAATAAATACCTTGCAGCTGTTTGAGAACAAAAAAAGAATTCCACCACTGAGCCACCAGTGTCTGCTAGGGTTTGGAGATGCTGAGAGTATGAGGAAGGTAAGCTCTGCTCTCACTGATTACATCCTAATAAGAAACATAAATTACCAAGTATACAAATAGATAAATGCATGTGAACACTGGACAATGAATAAGGAAGACTATGGGAAGAACTGATGCATTTGAATACTGAATAAACCATGGATTTCCAGAAAAACAAACAAATCTGTCTTGGCAGAAGCTGTTGTTATTATTATGTGCCATCGGGTTGGCAGAAGTAGAGAGAGAATATTTCTTAGAAACAAGGAGAGAGAGAGGTCTTTTTGCTTACTTTAGAGATGTTATCAGGATGGACCAGTTCCTGGAGAAGGACAGCATGTTTAGTAAATTAGAGGGTGAGTGAAAAAAGAGGAAAACCCTCAACAAAACAGATCAACACAGTGAGTTACTATGGCTCAAACACAGCCCATAGTAACTCAAGCGCAAACAATGGTGAGACTGATACAGTCCTGGGACGGGGCAATTTTACTGTGCTGTCCACAGGATCGCTATGAGTCAGAACCAACTCCATGACACATAACAACAATAACACAAACAGATCAACAAGATCGTTGTGATGAGTGCTATGAACGACAGTCACAGAATGACAAACCAGAAACTGGCATGAATGAACTGTCTTTTCTGAGCCACTATTTGAAAATTCTACAAGGATAAGCAGTAGACAGCTAACTGCAAGGTCAGTGGTTCATACCCATCAGGGGGTCCTTGGAACCAACTCAATAGTACTTAATAACAACAACATTACCTACTCACACTCCTAGAATTAGTTATTTAGCAAATATTGTATTTGTGCAAAAAAGTGATCCCCAGCTTTAGGATGGTGTTTGATAAAGAAAGTCAAAGGTTTTTTTTGTTTGGTTTTTTTTTTAAAGTCAAAGTTTTAAAGAGCAAGAATAATACTGGAAATCTATAATAACAATGAAATCACATACAATTTAGCTACCGTGACGAAATAGTGGCGAGGGTAGGGAACCACATCTCTTAGAATTCACTTGCTCCTTTTTTTTCTTTCTTTTCCCTAACGAAAATATACTGATTGCATTTATTAATATTTATCCTTGGAAAGGCTGAAAAAATAGTCTAGGTTGAAGTTCCAGGAATAATTCCCAAAAGCATATCACAGAACTGGGCCAACATGGGAACGGTTGCCCCTGCCTACCATGACTGCAAAGCTGCTGACCAAAGTGAGGAAACGCCATGGTTGCGGCTCCTCTCCAGGGCACTTCTTATATTGTCACTCTGAGCTGCAGCCATTTATACACATGTCACATCTCTCATCTACAACTTGAGTTTCCTGTGGGGAGGCACATTTTATATTGATGCTTTGCTTTATAAAGAGAGGGGACTCGGGAACAAAAGAAGAAAAAAACAATGAGGAAAAGGAAAGAAAGGGGAGTGGGGAAAGAAGAGAAGAAAGAGATGATTTTGTAAACATGTTCATAATTATTTTAAAGCAAACTAGTTTTATATTACAAACAATATTTCTGATGCTTTAGGAAGTTGGTATATAACATCTATAATTTTTCACTTCATCTCCTTTCTCCAACAACTCAAAGGCTTTAAGATCCTAAGACTATTTCTACTAACTTACTGTAAATATAGGAGCACTTATTCTCTGGAAAATAAAAATTTAACTTTGAACCACAGGACCAGTGGTTGAGCCTACCAGTTGCTCTATGGGAGAAAGAGAGGTTTTCTGCTCTAGCAAAGATTTAAAACCTCAGTAGACTGACTGGAGAACAGCTGGCCAGATGCAGCCAGACTACTTTGTGAGTAGATCTGGCAGCAGAGAGAAGTATGGCAGAGCACAGATTCACGTAGGTTACAGGTAAGGTGCAATTTCTTCTTTTTCCCCATGTTCCCCTGGTAAACCGAGGTATGGCCAGTTCCCACCCTCATCCACCCCCAGTGCAAACCCTGCTTTCCGGAAGTTTGGAGCTATGTGATTGGGAGACACATCAATGTGAGTTGGGGGCTGGCTGTACCGCTTTGGTGTGCCAATTAGGTGCCTGCATTCAGGCAGGCTTGGCTCCAGACCTATTAAACCCACAGAGCCATGAAACCAGCATTTAACCAGTCACCCTGCCCCAGCTGCCCTGTGATCCTAACAGGCATTGCAAGCAGCTTCATCGAGGGCCCCCACGAACGAATTCTGAGTGTCCTGAAATAGATAACACTGAGGCCAATAGGAACTTCATTTAGGGCCAGGAATTCTGCTTTCACATCCCTTCCACAACCACCTCATGAGTTCATGAGCTCCTTGAACTGCAGAAGCCCACCAGATTTTCTCCCCTCTGGGTCCAACAACTGTACTGTTTTTACAAATACAACAACCCCACAATGCACTGGAGACAACAGACAATTTTAGCTCACACAAAGAAACAAGAAAGAATGGTTCAAACAAATGACCAAAATGCAGAGCTAGAAAATGTTTCTGACGGAAAAAAGGTAATGGAATTGAAGAAGAATTCAAAAGAAGGGTATTTTGGTACATTCAATGAATTCACAGAAAGATTGAGGAAAGCAAGGAGAACACACACACAACAACAACAAAAAACATTAGAAGGATTCAAAAAAACACTAGAAGAATAAACAGATAAAATAAATGTAAATATTGAAACAAGACAAAGCCTGCAGTTAAAAATCCAGATGATTAACACTAAGATTTCAAAAATAGGCAATACATTGAAAGGGCAAAGGAGAAAATTCAAACCAAAGGAAGTCTGAATTAGTGAACTTAAAGATAAGTCCCTCGATACTAGTATGCTAGAAGAACAATCAGAAAAAAGACTGAAAAAAAAATCAAAGAAAGCCTAAGAACTAAGAGGGACACCACGAAGAGGAACAACTTACGAGTGACTGGAATTCCAAAACAGGAAAAGACAGTATAATGCACAGAGACAACTATGGCAAAGCTGTTGGGAGGCAATTTCCCTAACATCATGAAAGACAAGATAGATATACAAGATGCCAAACGAGCCCCAAACAGGATAGATCCCAAAAGAAAATCAACAAGACATCATAATCAAACTTTCTAAAATCAAAGAAAAGGAGAGAATCTAGAGCAGCTCTAGAAAAATGAAAAGTTACCTACATAGAACCAGTAAGAAAACTAAGATCTGATAACTCAGCAGAAACCATGCAAGCAAGAAGGCAATGGGAAAAAAAAAACAAGAAGAAGGCAATGGAATGACATATAAAAACCTCTGAAAGAAAAAAATTGCCAACCAAGAATCATATACCCAGCAAAGCTATCCCTCATATATGATGGCAAAATAAGGGCATTTCTGATAAACAGAAATTAAAGGAATTTGTGACAACCAGTCCAACTTTACAAAAAATGCTAAAGGGTGTTCTTTGGACTAAGAACCGACAACAGCAGGCAACAAGCTGAGATTATCATACATGACAATGCCATCCAGAACTCAATCCAGATATAGAAGTATTTAAAGACTAATGTATAATAAAACCAACTACAAAGTAAAAAGAGTGTAGATACAGAACTTCCAAATGGCAAAGAAGTAATGTAGATTTCATGATAAAACAGACTGTTTCAATCAGGGAAACAAATAAATAAATGGCAGAGCAACTGTAAAAAAAAAAAAAAACCTGCACATTAAAATCTTTTAAAGAGGAAAATCAGAAAGATTTAGTAAACATTAACACAACAGAAATGAAAATTAAAAGAAAACCCACAAAATGAACTCAGTATAGAAAATAATGTGGAACAAAGAATCCAGCACCACCACACACACACACACACAAAAAAAAAAAACACAGAAAAATGACAGCAATCAAGTCATACCTAATGATAATTACACTGAATATAAATGGATTAAGCACACCAGCCAAGAGACATAGCAGAATGGAAAAGAAAACAGGATCCTTCAATAATACACTGTCTACAAGAGACTTCAAAAATAATGGAGACAGCTTAAGTGCCCATCAACAAAAGAATGGCTAAACAAACTTTGATACTACACACAATGGGATACTACACAAGGTTGAAAAACAATGATGAATCTATGAAACACCTCACAACATGGTTGAACCTGAAGGACATTATGCTGAGTGAAATCCATCACTCACAAAAGGTCAAATACTGTATGAGACCAATATTTACAAAAAGTTAAAACAAAAAAAGGAAAGAAAAAGGTTTTCTTAATAAAATAAACACTCTATGATGGTTAGGCAGTGGGGAGGGCAGGGAAATTTATTCACAGGCTAGATACATGTTAACATGTGTGACAGGGCAGGCAATATACAACCAGAGGGAGGTTAGCAGAGGGAAGATGAAGGTACCAGGAGACACAGGGCAGAATGCAATAGTTAAAGTGAATAAAGGTAAATACTGTCAACTGTTGGTACATGGAGGGAAGTGCAAGCAAGTAATGAAGCAAAGTACAGGATCTGTTGAGTGTAAAACTGATGATCTGTTCTGTAAACTTTCACTCAATTCATAAAAGAAAGTTGAAAAAATAAAATTAATTAAAATGTTTAAAAAAACAAAAAGATTAAAAGCTTCAGAACCCTACACAGGATCACTATGAGTCAGAACCAACTTGATGGCCCTTAATAACAACACTGTAAATATGAGGGAACTCCAAAAAGGTCATGGAAAAATTCCATTATCTTTTCATTTGTTTTTCCACAAACTTTCTGAAATCCCCTTATAGCAACATTTCCTTACATAGGATTGGGTTTAAAAGACTCACTAGTTATTATATTCAAACAAAAATCCATTTTTCTTATCGGGATTCATAGAGTCCAAAGAAAAAACAAACAAAAACTGTGTCTGGTAGTCAGATAAATACATATAATGTGCTGACATCAGCAAACACACACAAAAAGACATTAGTAACATAAGAGTCTTCCAAACAGCAAAAGTCCAATGTCAGAACCCTTTTGCTAAGGCTTGAAAAAATTGCCTAACTTCAGGTTACAACGGACTATAGCAGTGATTATTGCGTGTTATACTAGTCCTAGCACTCTGAGAAGCAGGCACCAAGACAACATCAGCCATGCAAGAGATGGACTAGAGGAAACGGCAGGGAGGGAAAACAGGAAAGGATCCTCAGAAACCTGGGGAAGCCCTCAGACAATGCAAGTCCAACCCTTGTAAAGGAAGAGAGAAAGACTGGGAGGGAGAAAGGACTTCCATTACAGTGTGGTCAAGGCCTTGGGGGAGTCTTAAAGCCCAAGCTGTCCATCAGAGGAATCCTGTATCTCACAGAAGTGGATCTGTCCTGTCCAGACCTCAATGTCTGATCTCAGTGTGAATGAATAAGAAGATGGATTCAGAGCTGGGGTGCTGAGTCAATCAATTACCATCCATGCAGTAGAAAATATGAGGAGCAAATTTGATTGATGGCTTTTATGAGGAGACTTGAAGAAGTCTTTAGAATAATGGAATGAAAAGATAATGGAATTTTTCCATACTTTTTGAAGCCCCTCATACGTATTTTTGTAAAAATGTAATAGTACTGTCAGCTAATATTTCTTGAGCATATACCCTGAAGCTTTCGAAGAAGTTATATCTTACTCATCTTCGTATGCCCTCCTTTTACAATGTAGACACAATGTAGCAGCTAGATACATTTCTAAAAAGCAAGAGATAAATACTATTATTGTGCATATTTTGCAGATGAGGAAACTAAGTTACAGAGAGGTGAAGTAAATAATTTATTCAACATCACACAGCTTATCAACCTACAAAGATTATAGTCAACAAAACAGTCCCAAATAGTTTGTTTTTAGAAGCTGTCTTCCTTATTGCCTGTTTCTGAAAGATGTGTCCAGTGGCAAGAGGAACTGGAATTTTACCATACCCTGATCCAGACGGATTCCCAAGATGCCCACTCCTGGAAGAAATGTAAATGAAGTCCTTGGAGTTACCTGAACTTATTCCAGGACCCATGTATAGGTCTATTGCATAGATGGATTCTCATTTTTGGATTAAAGTATTTGTAGTATAAAAGTTTAATAATGTAGACTCTGGAGTTAGATTGCCAGCTGAGAATTCTGGCTTCAGCACTCAGCAAATAGTTATGTCATATCTTTGTGCTGCCATGTTTTCATGTGTGAAATAGAGATGACAATGAAAAGTACTTTCATATACATCTGCAAGTGTAAAATACTTACAATGGTACCTTCTATATCTAAGTGTTTAGTAAGTCTTAGTTGTTGCTATAACTGCTTACAGTCAGAGTATCTTAAAGTTGCATTCAAGTCCTGGTGTGACACTATGGGTTAATGTGCGGAACCGCAAAGTCAGTTTGAACCACAAAGTCGGTGGTTCAAGCTCATCAGCCACTCCTTGGAAACCTTATTATACAGGGTCGCTATGGGTTAGAACCAAATCGATAGCACTCAACAACAACAAAGTAGCACTGATTTGAAAGTTGCATTCAGATTCAATTTAACATATGTCATGGGTTGAATTGTATCCCCCCAAAATAGGTAGCAACTTGGCTGGGCTATGATTCTCAGTGGTTTGGCAGTTATGTAACGAGGTAATCATCCCTGTCCCCATAACCAGATCTGATGTCATCAGCCAATCAGCTGTAAGGGGATTAGGGAAGGCCACAACACCCTTACTCAGGTCACAACCCTAATATGATGTCAGAGGAGAAGTCCTTCAGGGTGTAGCCTGTTCTACTTTATCTTACAAGAGATAAAAGGGAGTCCTGGTGGGGAGTCCTGGTGTGGTGCTGTGAGTTAATGCGTCAGACTACAAAGCTGTTTGAACTACAAGGTCGGCAGTTCAAGCTCACCAGCTGCTCCTTAGAAACCCTATACAGGGTCGCTATGGGTCGGAACTGACTTGACGGCACTTCACAACAACAACAACTATCACCAAGAAAGAAGAGCCAGAAGCGAAGCAGCTCCTTTGGACCTGGGTTCCTTGTGCTGAGAACCTCCTAGATCCAGGGAAGATTGATGCCAAACCACATGAAGATCAACCAGGAGTAAAAGCTGAAAGAGGCACAGACCATCCTCCACAGCTGACAGAGGAAGTCTTACCCTAGATCCAGCACATGGAATTTGGACTTCTAAACTCCTAAAATGTGAGAAAATCTATTTCTGTATGATAAAGCCATCTATATGTGGTATTTCTGGTATAACTGCCCTAGAGAACTACCATAACATTGTTGTTGTTGTCAAGTGCCGTCGAGTCGGTTCTGACCCATAGCAACCCTGGATAGGGTTTTCCAGGGAGTGACTGGCGAGCTTGAATCGCCAATCTTGTGGTTCAAACCAACTTTGCAGTCCAGTACATTAACCTACAGTGTTTTTGTTATGTGCCATCGAGTCGGTTCCAACCCATAGTGACCCTG
>NW_006408593.1:12871971-12874171 GCF_000296735.1 Chrysochloris asiatica | reverse complement strand
AGTCTAGGGCCTGCCCGCCAGTTTTGCATCCACTCTAGTTTCGGGGTGTCTCTTTGTCTCTCTCGTTGCATCTTTGTGTGTACTCTTTTTCTATCTCTGTCGCCGCCAGATCTCCCTACTTCGTGAACCGAACTCCCCTGTCGAGGCCGGTCCTCGACATTGGTGGTGGTGGTGGTGGTGTGCCATGGAGTTGGTTCCAACCCATAGCAACTCTGTACAGGGTTTCTGAAATCTCATCATTCACCCATGGAGCACCTGGTGGACTCAAACTGGTGACCTCAAAGTTAGCAGCACATCCATAGTATAGTACCATGGTTCTTTATGTGTGTGTGTATGTGTGTGTGTGTGTGTATGTGCGCACGCACGCACGCACACACATGTGTATTTAAGGATCCCTGGTGGCACAGTAAGAAAAGCACTAAACTGCTAACCAAAAGGTCAGCTGTTCAAGCCCACCTCTGAAGTCTGCTCCCATTAAGATTTAGTCTTGGAAACTGCAGGATCATTATGAGTCTGAATCAACCCAATGGCAGTGGGTTTTTATGTATATATTACGCATATGCATTGTGAAAAGAAGATATACAGATTTTTAAAATATAATTTCTGTTCACAGGAAATTTATGTGCAATCAATGAACTATTTCGGCGCATTATCCTTAATAGGGAGTCCTGGTGTGGCACTGCAAGATAATTCGCTGGACCACAAGGTCAGTCAGCGGATCAAATCAATGGCAGTTCAAACTCACTAGCTGCTCCTTGGAAACCCTTTATAGTGTTGCTGTGAGTCGGAACTGACTTGATGGCACTTAGCAACAGTAACATCCTTAACAAGGAAGAAGGATCGCTGTCTTTGTAGCAACACTTGTTTTTATTTATTTGTATCATCTTTTGGATAAAGAAGATAAAATACAGGTTGTGGAATCACACAAACCCGGGTTTGAATTTCTACTTAGCTATGCATTATTATCTGTGTGACATTATACAAACTAATAAGCCTCCATTTCCCACTTGTAAAGTGAAGAGATGATATTAATGACTACTAAATGGAACTATTAACAGAACCTACTTCATAAGGTGGTTGTGAAATACATGTTGTTGTTGTCAAGTGCTGTTGAGTCAGTTCCAACTCATAGCCACCCTGTATAGAATTTCCGAGGCTGAAAATCTTTGCAGGAGCAGAAAGCTTCATCTTTTGCAGGAGCGATTGGTGGGCTCAAACCACTGACCTTGTGTTTATCCTACAGAGGAAATGCTTTGAACTATAACCTTTTATACAAAATACTAGACAATTTATGTGAGGCCTTCTCCACCAGCATATCCCCCAAAGGAGAAAAGTTCTCTCTGATTTGCTAGAGTCATCATAGCCCACTACCAACCTGGGTGAAAATAAGCAAGTTTCACAGCAATAAGGGAGGCGGTCTCAGCCTGAGTGATAAATCTGCACCTCACCAAATTAAGTAGGGTAAAAATAAGCCTCACACCCTCATGCTCATACTCAGGTCCGCACGTAGGTGGTGTTTTTTAAAGACTTAAGACCAGAACAGACTGCCCTTCAGCTCTAGAAAACTCTCCCCACCCAGCTACACTCACAGACACACCTCAGCCTCTGGCAGAAGCTTCCACTAAGCAGCTTTCATAAGTCTGGGAATCTTTCATGAGTCTTGTAATCTCTAGTCATTTCATCTCCTTACCAGACTCTCTTTTCTCTTTGGGTCTGGGCATTAAGACAATTTCTCACTACATTCTGATGACTGCAAACATGAACGTCAGTGAGTTGATTCTTTAGTGATGATCTTAAGATTCGAACCCATTCCAGGCCATGATTACAGGTTCCTCCTAATCAACTCGGTGGTACTTGACAACAACAACAACAATCCACAATAAGGAGCTCAAGTAGTGTAGCAGTTACGAATAGGGCTGTGAGCCACAAGGTCAGCAGTGCGAAACTACCAGCTGTTCCATGGTAGAAAGAGGAGGCTTTCTGCTCCCATAAAGATTTACAGCCTCAGAAACCCTGTACGGGATTGCTATGAGTCGGAACTGACTCCACAGCACATAACAACAACAATACACAAAGCCACGACTCATCTGTCAGTTTGTCATACTGTAGTGGCTTGCAACGTTGTTGTAATGCTGAAAGTTATGCCACTGGTATTTCAAATACCAACAGGGCTACCACCCAATCAATACCCATGGAAGCA
>NW_006408593.1:12845896-12849259 GCF_000296735.1 Chrysochloris asiatica | reverse complement strand
TTAGAATTCTACCCATTTTATTTCTCAGCAGGGTCCTTCCTCAGACATTACTGCATAAGCTATGTGTTGGTCTTCTAAAAGATGATAGAGTTTACTGCTAATTGTGTAACCAGCTTCTGCCTTTTTTTTTCTTGGGTTATTTACATGCCAGAGACATATAAAAAGTGAAAGTTAAAAGAAAACAATTAATACAAAGGCACAGCATCTCTTTCCAGGTGTGGCTCTTGGCACCTCCATCACTCCATCATGCCTTGAGGCCTTAATAAGCAGTAAGCAACTGAACAAATAAAGCATCAGTAACCACTTGCTTTAGCCCATTTTCGGTTTCTCTGATGCCTTTGTGACCACTGGAGAATTTAATCCTCTTGGTTTATTTTATTTAATCTTCCACCTTTGTGTGCTTGTGTATGAAAGAAAAGAACACGCAATTTTTTAGGTAACTGTTTCTTCCTCCCCAGAAGTCTGGGAAACAGACAGGCTGCTGGCTGTGATGAGGGAAAGTGGAATTAGGGGAGATGGGAGGGAGAGATTGTCTCTGAGTCAACATTAAAAAGTGTTCCTTGGTCCTTCTTCAGAAAAAAGAAAGAAAAAAGTGTGCAGGGAAAGATAGAGTCCCCACTGAATAGTTTTCATCTTGTCTAGATGGGTCTGGTAAAAAGAGGTATTATGATTCAATAGTGAGTAATTGTTATCATGAATAATTGCGACTGTCACAATTGTAAAGACAGAAGTTTTGTAACAAAAACAGGGGAGTAGTTAATCTTACAGTCCAGAAACAGAGGACCCTTCGACCATCAAGGGAGAGGAGCACAAGCGGAATGTGAGACCTTATCCAGAGAAGCCGCAACACCAGAGATGGAGGCAGAGATGAGGACATGGAGTGAGAGAGCAGCTGAGGACTCTTAGATTCATGAAAAGAGAGGAACTGAGAGCTGGCAGCCAGGGGCAGGCTTGCAGAATGTGTTCTTTAGTGGTTTCAATTACTATATATGCCTGGGTGTTTGAAAAAAAAAAAAAAAAAAAAAGCTAAAATGGATAGAGAGAGAGAAATACTGTTAATGGATGGGATTATAATTATTGTAATGAAACAAAGGATATGATTTGTTGCATGTGAAACTGATGATCTGCCCTGTAAACTTTCACTCAATTCACAATAAAAACTTTTTTTAAAAAAGAAGGAATTGTTCCCAATTAAACACAAAGGTATTTCTGCAGAAATGAGGAAGCCAGTGAGTAGTATGAGCCGGCTTTGGGCAGTATAAATGTCCAGATAGTGGTTAGGACAGGGAATCAAGGCACTAAATATGCAACAGCCCCTTGAGGAACACTTGTCTGGGGTCCAAATATTAGGTGGATAGTTGGATTCCATGAGCACTGAAATCTTGTCAATCTTTGATTCTTTGATTTTAATTTCATTATCAACTTTGCCACTAATTTTGGCATCTTGAAAAAGCTACTTACAGAGTCAGCACCAACTTTTCCTCAGCAAAAGCAGCAGTATACCAAACACATCAAGACTTTAAGACTTATTTTCAATCAGCAAATACCCAAAGAATTAAACAATTCACACATTAGATAGAGGGCTGAATAAATATGGACAATTTTTAGTTCATATTTAATGCTGCTAAACATTGATGTCATTAATCTTTGATATGAAATCGTCCAAAATAACGATCCCGTTTTGGATAATTAAATGGATGTAGTCACTCTCAAGGGGGAGCACAGTGGCTCTGTCGGATAAGCACTGGACTGTGCACCATAAGGTTGGTGGTTTGAGCCCACCGGCTATGCCATGCATGGATGGAAAATGAGGCTTCCTGCTCCTGCAAAGATTTACAGCCTTAGAAACCCTGGTACAGGGTTGTTATAAGTCAGAACCAACTCCCCGGCACTTAACAACATGAGTCAAAACAGACTCAATGACACTTAACTACAGTCACTCTCAAGATACCTATTATATCTATATACCAGAGTCCTGGTGTGAAGCTGTGGGTTAATGTGCCAGACTGCAAAGCCATTTGAACTGCAAGGTCGGCGGTTCAAACTCACCATCAGCTCCTCAGAAACTCTATACATGGTTGCTATGGGTTGGAATCCACTCAACAGCACTTCACAACAACAATAACCAGTATATACATATATATATATACTTTTCAAAAACCAAATAATCCTTAAAAGATGCTCAACTTCAAAAGAGAAATACACATTAAATGTTCCCCGAAATACCATTTTCACTTAACCAATTGAAAATAACCAAGAGTTTGATGTATTTTGTTGGCAAGACTATAGGGAAACATTCTAGTGCACAGGTGGTGGCAGTGTAAAACAGTTGCTGTTGATGTCAAGTGCTTCCAACTCATAGCGACTATTATGTATAGGGTTTCAAGAGACAGCCAGTGAGCTTGAACCGCCAATCTTGCAGTTCAAGCTGACCTTGCAGTCCACCGCATTAACGCACAGCGCCACACCAGCACTCCCGTAAAATAGATAGTACAACTCCGAAATTTAGCCATCTTTTATCAATATTTCAAATGCATATGCCCTCTGACCCACCACTTCCACCTTCTGGAATATATCCTTGCATTTATACTTGCAAAGGAACACAGTCACAAGTTATTAATTGCAGCACTTTCAGTAATTACAAAAGACTAAAAGCAACTCATTGCCTATCAACAGGGGATTCCTTAAGTAAATTACTTAAATGCTACATAAAGAGAGAAAGACAATGAATGAGAGAGACCTAGGAAGGGCTCTACCGATAAAAACAAAAAATAAGAGCAAAAACTTCCCCAAGCTCTATTAAGTGAAAAAGCATGCATTGCATGCTCCCTAATGTCCATACACAATTATTCTAAAAGGAAGCTGGGAACAATGATTACATGTATGGGGCAAGAGATGGACAGTGATGGGCGCATGGGATAGAGTTGGAAGGGGACTTTTCTCTGTAAATCTCTTTATATTGTATTTCATTTTTTCAAATCAAATTTCCATATTACCAATTCGAAACTTTTCAACAGAATTTTCATTTTCTGAAGATTTTGTTTTCTCCAATAAATGCCTTACAGTGGAAGGTGCCAAAAAAAAGTACTACAGCTTTAGTCTTCGAAAGCTCATGTTCTGGTATGGGTAAATCCAGATTCCGATTTTAGCTCTACCATTTTCTAGTTGTGTGACATTATTATACAAATTACCTCTTCAGTCTCAGTTTCTCCATCTGCAAAATGGAAGGAAACAAAGAAACTCCTCCTTAGGCCTGTTAGGATATTCGAACAAGGAATATATGCTGGTCCCTATGACAGTAACTCTGGTAGCGTAGTGGTTACGAATCCGGCTGCGAACCTTAAGGTCAGCGGTTCGAAACTA
>NW_006408593.1:12838190-12845796 GCF_000296735.1 Chrysochloris asiatica | reverse complement strand
CTTTCTACTCCTGTAAAGATTTACACCCTCGGAAACCCTGTACAGGGTCGCTATGGGTCGGAACCGACTCGACGGCACTTAACAACAACAACAACAATGACAGTAAAACGATTATCCAAGAAATGACTGATTTGGCAGTTCAGGTTCGAAAATTGCTCCACTACCTCATCAGGGCCCCAAATCCTTAACACCAACCTGCCCCACTTTAAACACAAACCACAGTGCTCTGGCTCCAATCTGTACACTTCAGACATTCTTAACGCCCCAGATGCTTTTTTTTTTTTTTTTTTTTACCTCTGCTGGGCCTTATATGATTTAGGCCCTGGAATATCCATTTCCCTCCTCCCTTCCCCATCCCATACACACTAGTTCCCATGCAGACTCCGCCCCTGACTTCTCCCTAGACCCAGAACGAATTCGTCTTTTCTTTCCTTCCCTGAAACTGAAGGAAGCGCATACCCAGATACTCGTAGTCCGGTAGGGCTAGGCGCTCTGGACTCAGCATCCTTTGGCCGGAATTGCTTCAAAGCTACAGCTCCCCGGGTTCCGGAACCTAGGTGCAGGCTCTCTCGGTTGCCATGGCACCCACGCGGTGGGAGGAGAGGTGGGAGAGGCAGGGGTGTCTCACAAACACTTTCCGTAGGGCACTACCAAGCTGAGCACAAAAGTTCCGGGCGCAGTTACTTGGCCGTGGCGGAGGTTTCTCTAGACTACCGTTTTTTCAGAAGTTGGTTCCAGGGGAATCCGTGGTGGAGAATTTCTTTGACTTTGTCATATTTCTCAGTGTTGAGGGATAACTCATTCCTCCATATTCGCAATTTCATCGTCTCTTAACTAGGCTTTTATCTAGCTGTTATTTCCACCCCTAAACTCCCATAAATATTATGTGTTTTAATCCTCACCCTTGTAGCATTGTGAGTTAACGAGTTGTGTTGCTAGCCACCAGGTCAGCAGTTGGAATCTACCAGTTGTTCCCTGGGAGAAAGATAAGGCTTTCTGCTTCCATAAAGATTTCAAACCATTATTTATTAGAAGACTTGCTGGCGCCATGGTTAAAGCACTCACCTGCTAACCAAAAGGTGAGAGTTTGAACCTACCAGCCTTCCTGGGGAAGAAAGTTGTGTGTCCGTCTGCTTTTTAAAAGATTGACAGCGTCCTAAGCCTCGTGGAGCGTTATCTATTCTGTCCTATAGGATCGCTATGAGTGAGTCTACTGCCCAGTAGTGGGTTTGGTCTGGACGTTGTTTACTATATTAAATTGTTACAAAGTGCTTTCACATGCATATATTTTGAGGTCCGGTATGGTCAGTGTGTTTTTTGTGTACAGCAGGGCAGAACACAGAGAAAGTGTCAAATAAAGATGATAGTTGACATTTCTTCTTTAGTTTCTCCTTCTCCTCCCAACCGTTACTATTTCATATCCTCCCCAAGAATATTTTCATCTTCTTACCTTGACACTTCAGTTCCTGAGGAGAGGGGTGCATAAACAGAGCATCAATTGGATATCCCCCCTTGTGTCCCCACCCCCCCAAAACCATTTCTTCTTTAAGAGGGGAAAGGATTCCTTGTTTTCAAGTTCCCAGGCATTTCTCTTTTGCTCCTCTCCACTCCTAGCAACAACTCAGAACATTTGTCACAGTTCAAACCTAGTTTTTTCTACTCTATCTTCACTTTTTTAGGTAGTGAAAAGGTCAGATAACCTGGCACCTCCTAAGATAAGGTAAGGTTTTTTGAAAAAATATGTATATAAATAAATGCATGCTATCAAAGGAATGACTGAGAAACCAGTGGACCACCTACACTGGGAGGAAAAAGGAAAGGGGAGGTTCTTGTCTTTGTGTTTTGAGTGGTCTATTCTTAGCCTCCTCCAGCAAGGAGCCTCAAACCTCCTAATTCTCCCTTTCCCTTAAAATTGTATATATGTCTCATTTCTAGGCTCCTCTGAGTCACTCTGAGTTTGGATGTGGTAAGGATAAAGGAACAGAGCCAAACTAGAAGCAGCATTTAGTATCCTCAGGTAATGAATTTACTAATTTAATATTTGTGGTGAAGTCCTGCAAATTTTATTTTTAAAATTTGCCTTCTTCTAACCCCCTCCTCACAAACACAGCTGTTTCTTAGGGGAATGAAAGTTTCATAGGTTTCCCATTTATGACTTACTACGGACTCGACAGCACTTAAGAATAACAACTGTATTGAGGCTTTCTACTGGAGTCCTGGTGTGATGCTGTGGGCTAATGTGTCAGACTGCAGAGTCCTTTGAACTGCAAGGCTGATGGTTCAAACTTACCAGCTGCTCCTTGGAAACCCTATACAGGGTCGCTATGGGTTGGAATCAACTCGAAGGCACTTAACAACAACAACAACAACAACTCTTAGAAAATCCTGGTGTGGCACTATGGGCTAATGTGTCAACTGCAAAGCCGTTTAGCTGCAAGGTTGGTGGTTCAAGCTCACCAGCCGCTCCGTGGAAACCCTATACAGGGTCACTATGAATTGGAACCGACTCGACAGCACACAACCACCACCACCTCTATATTAATACTATAATAATAGGATTAAGTTACATGCCATTGAGTTGGTTCCTATTCATAGTGACCCTGTATAGGGTTTCTGAGGAGTGGCTGGTGAGTTTGACCCACCGGCCTTGTGGTTAGCAGCAAAGTGCTTATCCTATAGTGCCATACCAGGACCCATAATAATAGGATAGTAATTATTTAAAATAACTTTATTTTATTCCCAACAAACCTAAAGCTATTTGCAAATAATTTCATCTGCCCTCCTAAAAGCTTTCAAAGGCACTTCTCCCTGTCTAAGTGGGTGGGAGGTTCTGGTTGGAGAGGGGGAATGTGGCACAAGTCAGGAAATTGTCTAGCCAATCAGTAGGAGAGTTGGGACTAGATCTCAGCTATCCCAAGCTCGTGGTCTGACCACCAAACCATACAGCCTCTTTTTTTTAGTGTTTGTTGGCTTGGCTTTTATTTATCTCTTTTCAACACTTTTGCCTTTCCCTGCCAGCAACTGGAAGTGCCTAGCAATAGGATACTCAAGCAATAGAATTTAAACACTAGAATTTTGAGCCCAGGGTGAACGTTTGACATCTTCCTATTTGTGGAGCATCATCCTGGGACTTGGAAAATTATGCTGCTTGGGGTCTGTGTGGTGTAGCTGGGAACCAGCCCCAAGAATATAGCTTGCTTGGGCATTAACCCATTTGCGGTTATAATAATGATAAGTTTCAGCACCAGTGGCGCCCGACTGTTAATGACTCAAAGAATGCTAAATAAGAACAAGATGTCATCTCTGGAGCAATTTGAAGGTTTTTCCTACAGCTCCATCCCTTCCATAAAATAAAAAAAAAATCCTGAGGACCCTTGTATTTAAAGTTACCCTTCTACTCTGAAAGCCCTGGACAGTCTATTAAGGAAGAGGAGTTAGAAAAGGGTAGGAGGTTGCTAGACTAAAGCTTCAAGAAAATTTTGGGTTACACAGAAATAACAGGTGGCCTTACTGGAGGTGGAATTACTATTTGCATTTTTCTTCTTTATACTTTACTATATTCTCAAATTTTTCTATAATGGGCATGTGTTATATTTATAACCTGAAAAGAAAAAGGAAGAAACAACAAATGGGTGACTTGAAAAACTTTAAAATACTTTTTAAGCAGAGTGATGACTTTCCAGATAATGTTTGTTTTTCCCAAGATGAAGCCACTACTTTTAGAACTTCTCTTCTGTCATAAATTGCATGATAATAGATTTTGGCAAGACAGCTGTGGTGGAGGAAATTTTCAGTGAAGAATACACAATACAAATCTTCTAAGAAGAGTGTAAATGTACAAGTAGTGTTAAAGTCCAGTATATTTTTGAAAACCTGTTAAATGTTAAGGAAAGAAGAAAATGTTAGCATTCATTCAACTTACATGGGTTTTTCAGGTTCTTAAACTATCCTAACATTTTCTGAAAATGTTACCAAAATAACAAATCACCCAGGTAAGCCAATAAATCAGAAGACAACTCCACAATCCTGGAAAATAAAGTGACATGAAATTGATCAAAACATAGTGATGATATCAGATGTCAAAGACAGCACAAGAAATGGAAAAATTAAGTTCAGAACAATAAGAAAAATACCCACAAGAGGGAGGATATGTTGAGACATCAATTTATTGCTGTCTAATTCCTGGTTATAAAAGGAAAATCAATAGATATCTCTGGTTCTGCTAATGACCTATTAAGAGATTGCTTGAGAAGAAAATCCTCCCTGATATTTATGGTGCTACAGAAAAGTAAACATAAATGTACCAAATAATTTTAAATCTCAAGGGAACAATGAGAAAAGAGAAAAGCCAGGCTGAATTATTGCTACAAAACAGGTTTGAGAAACCAGGACAAGCTTTTATCAACTCATCAAGCAGAAAAGATGCTGAAGGCCAAGTAGCTACTAAGAAATGCAGGTCATGAAATTCATGCTGAGTTCCTAGGCTCTTCTTAAAAGACTTATCTTCACAAGAGCAAAGAGCAGAAACTAAGTGTTATGCCACTGTATGAGATTAACATGTTTAAATATAAGAAACACTATTTACAGAAAAATCTTGTTGAACTGCTACATGTCAAGAGACCAGAGCATTGGGGAAATTTACAAAGAAAAGGAAAACATTCACAAACTCTCTAGCAGTTAAGAATTGCTAATGAATTACAAGAAAGATGTTAAGAGGACATGGCTTAAATTGCCTTTGAGCAATTACAGATTGTACCTCCTAGTTCATTTATTGTTGTTAGATGCTGTAAAAAGTGTTGAAAATTATACTTTCATATAGACTGAAAGGAGTCCAGGTGTGATATTGTGGGTTAATGTGCTGGACTTCAAGGTCAGTTTGAACCGTAAGGTTGGTGGTTCACGGTCACCAGCCACTCCCTGGAAACCCTATACAGAGTGGCCATGAGTTGGAATCAACTCCATATCACTTAACAACAATAGCAACGATATAGACTGAAAAATGTGCTGACCCTTTTTGATGTTGTTCTTAGCACTATCAACTCAATTCCACAATTCTGACTCCTCCCAACCCTGTATAGGGTTTCATAGAAGCAGTTGGTATATTTGAACCATCAATCTTGTAGTTAGCAGCCCGGTACTTATGTAATAGCACCACACCAGATCCTTTTAGATATTGTAGTTGTTGTTGTTAGGTGCTGTTGAGTCGGTACTGACTCATAGCACCCTTATGCACAACAGAACGAAACACTGCCACATCCTGCACCAACCTCACAACCCTCGCTACACTTGAGCCCATTGCTACAACCACTATACCAATCCATATCACTGGGCGGGGGGCTTCCTCTTTATATGTAAACTGACCCTCTACTTAGCAGGATTTCCTTCTCCAGGGATAACATGTCAGAAGTATGAGAGACTATGTCAGGTCATTCTGGCTTCTAAGGAACATTCTGGCTGAACTTCTTCCAGCATATATTTGTTTGCTCTTTTGGTGGTCCATGGTACTCTTAATATTCTCCTCCAACACCATAACTCAATTGTATCAATTCTTCTACAGTCTTCTTTATTCATTTTCTAACTAAGACAGACTAGAAAGAAGGACAGACTGACTACTTCTGAATATTTAATCACTGAAAACCTAATGAATAGCAGTGGAACAGTCAGCACCAGATTATTGTCAGATATAGTGCCGGAAGATGAGCCCCTCAGGTTGGAAGGCACTCAAAATACAACTGGGGAAGAGCTGCCTCCTCAAAGTAGAGTTGACTGCGGTAACACAAATGGAGTAACACTTCCGGGACCTTCATTTGCTGATCGGGTACAACTCAAAATAAGAAGAAACAGCTGTAAACGTACATCAATAATTGGAACATGGAATGTACAAAGTATAAACCTAGGAAAGTTGGAAATTGTCAAAAATGAAATGGAACACATAAACATAGATATCCTAGGCATTACTAAACTGGAATAGACTGCTATAGGCCATTTTGAATCTGACAATCCTTTCTGATAGCCCACAAAAAATTAGTTGTGCCATCCTCCGTGATAGAATATGCAATCTCAATATGCATTTATTTACCCTGGTGGTGCAATGGTTAAGCACCCAGATGCTAATTGGAAAATTAGTAGTTTGAACACACCAGGCACTCCACAGAAGAAAGATATGGCAGTTGGTCTCTGTAAACATCTGCAGCTTTGGAAACCCTATGAAGCAGTTCTACTCTGTCCTATAGATCCCTATGAGTTGGATTTCATTCAGTGGCAATGGGTACACTTCATATAAATGTAAGCATTTATGTCATTTTTAAAAACTTCTACAAACTCTCCAACTAGATTCTGAGTTCCTTGAGCGATACCATCTTTATTCATCTTTAAATTTTAGGCACATGCATGCCTAACAGAAGGCAAGGATATATAAATGCCTGTGAAATGAGTTTTTCCGATCTAGATTAATACTCTGGAAAGCGTTGTTGTTGCTAAGTGCCCTCCAGTCGGTTTTGACTCATAGCCACCCAATGCACAGCACAATGGAAGACTGTACCACCCTCACAATCATTAGCTGCATTTGAGCTTACTGTTGCGGTCACTGTGTCAACCCATCTCATTGAGGGTCTTCCTCTTTCTTTTCTTTTTTCTTTATTTTTGACTTTTTATTGTGAAGTGAATGATGGTTTACAGAGCAGATCATCAGTTTTACAGTCAACAAATCATATGCTTTGCTTCATTACAATGATTGCGATCCCCTCCATGTACTAGCAGTTAACAGTATTTACCTTTATTCACTCTTAACTATTGCATTCTTCCCTCTGTAGCTCCATACTTTCTTCTTTCCTCTGCTAAACTCCCTTTGGTTGTATATTGCCTGCCCTGTCACCCATGTTGACATGTGTCTACCACTTAGCCCATGAATAATTTTTCCTCCCCACTATAATCATCATAGATTGTTTCTTTTATTAAGAAAGCCTTATATTAACTTTTGAAACCACTGGTTCTATGCAATATTTGTCCTTTTCTGATTGACTAATTTTAATCAGCATAATATACTCCAGGTTCATCCATGTTGTGAGGTGTTTTACAGATTCATTGTTACTTTTTCAACATTGTGAGCAATATTCCATTGTGTGCATGTAACAAAGTTTGATTAACCATTCTTCTGTTGATGGGCATTTAGACTGTCTCCATTCTTTTTATGTAAACAGCATATTCAAGGATCCTGTTTTCTTCTCCAGTCTACTCTCTGTCTACTTAGTGGTACATTTCATCCATTTACGTTCAGTGTAATTATTGAAAGGTATGAATTGATTGCTGTCATTTTGCTATGTTTTTTTGTAGTGCTGCTGATTTCTTTATTCCACATCATTTTCTGAGTTCATTATGGGTTTTCTTTTCATTTCCATTCCTACTGTGTTAATGTTTACTAGATCTTTCTGGTTTTCATCTTTTTAAATTTTTGATATGCAGTTTAGTAACTTTCTTTGAGGTTTCCCTGGAATTTATTATTTATTCCCTATTTGAAACAGTCAGTTTTACCCTGAAATCTACTTGACTTCCTTGCTATTTATAAGTTCTGTATCTACACAATTCCCTTTTTGTTTTATAGTTGACA
>NW_006408593.1:12808760-12817667 GCF_000296735.1 Chrysochloris asiatica | reverse complement strand
ATTGATGGACTCAGGTGTGGCAGCGGTAGTGAGGTTGGCCCAGGATCGGACATTGTTTCGTTCTGCTGTGCATGGGGTTGCTATGAGTCGGTTCCGACTCGATGGCACCTGACAATGACCTCTGTCTCACTTCGCCCACTGAGACCTGTGTAATTGTTCTCCCATCTGACAACATTCTTAATACTGGAAAATAAGGTAAATCAGGAGTCCTGGTGTGGTGCTGTGGGTTAATGCACCAAACTGCAAAGGCATTTGAACTGCAAGGTGAGCAGTTCAAGCTTACCCTATGCAGGATCACTATGGGTTGGAACTGACTCGACAGCACTTAACAGCAACAACAACAACAAGGCAAATCAGATCACTGCTCCAATAGAGCTTAAAGCTAGTGGTGGAGGGACAGGCTGATTATTAGCAAGACACAACAAACAAGGTTATTTCAGAGAGTGACAAGTGCTACGAAGAAATAAAGTAAGGTGAAGAGAATGAGTGAAGAAAAAGCAAATTTAGGGTGGTAGGGTGAGGCTTCTCTGAGACGGTGATGTTTCAGCTAAGACTACCAATAGGAGGGCTTGGAGAACTAGCCTTGTAAGTAGAACAGCATGGGTAAATGCTGGAAGATAGGACTGCTAACTTGTTGCAGGGCCAAAAGAAAGCCAATTGGGCAAAACAGAATGAATGAAGGGAAAAATAGTCCAAGAAGTAGACAGCGGCCAGCTTATGAAGGCCTTGTGAGAAGTAAAGATTTTATTATAAAGCCATTGTAAGCCAGTAATGACAGGATCTAATTTTTTTATTTTTATTTTTTTGAGTCACTTTGGTTTCTGTATGGAAAATGGATTTGAAGGGGCAAGGGTGAAAGCAGAGAGCACATTTATAGAGAGGTTGGATTCATGTTTGTTATTGTTGTTGTGAGTCAATTTTGACCCATAGTGACCCTGTATAGGGTTTCTGAGGAACAGCTGGTGGGTTTGAACCACCGACCTTGCAGTTCAAACGACTTGGCAGTCTGACGCATTAGACCACAGTGCCACACCAGGACTCTTATGTTTATTAATCGAGTATTTATTCATGGGTCTATTTACCCTACCGTTCTAAATTTGTCTTTGCTGCTGAAATATACGCTGTGAAGACATGTGCCAGATGTGTGACTATCAAGTTTTCAGAAAATCAAAGTGCTAGAAAGTTCCACCTTTTAAGATCTGCCCACTAGTTAGGCCAATTAGCTGTGGTGCCCCAGATCCTGATGCACTAGTGCCACTGCTGAGCTGGTGCCTGAAATGTATTGGCACTAGATAGGCATTGTGGAGGTTTGCAGTTAAAGAAAACACACAAAGGCAAATGAGACAATCCTCTGACTTCCAGTTTTCTGTTCACCAGTGGTAACCTCCCAAATCTAAATGAAAACTATACATACCACTGAAAGCACACATGTTGCTAAAAATCAATGACATTTTTGATAGATCTTATGAATTTTTTTGTGGCTCAGGACCTTTGCATAACAAAAACAGGGGAGTAGTTAATCTTACAGTCCAGAAACAAAGGACCCTAGGACCATCAAGGGAGAGGAGCGCAAGTAGAATGTGAGACCTTATCCAGAGAAGTAGTGACACCAGAGATGGAGGCTACTTCCCAGTAGGCTCTCCCCACCCACTCTTAGCCTGATGTCATCCAAAACCAAAACCAAACTAAATCCACTGTCACTGAGTCGATTCTAGCTCATAGTGACCCTGTGTAGGGTTCCTAAGACTGTAAATCTTTATGGAAGCAGATCGTCTCATCGTTCTTCTGTGAGGCCGCTGGTAGCTTTGAACCACCAGTTAGTAATCCAGTGCCTAACCTGCAAATCTAAATTAAGTCTCTCCTCTCAGAATTTAGCACTTGTCCTTCAAGCATATCATTTGTAGCTTTATTTATTTATCGTTTTTAACATTTTTATTGTGAATTGAGTGAAATTTTACATGGCAGATCATCAGTTTTACATTCAACAAATCATACACCTTGTTTCATTACAATGATTATAATCCCTTCCATGTACCATCAGTTAGCAGTATTTCTCTCTCTTCACTTGAGCTTTTTTTTTTTTCCAAACACTCAGGCATATATAATAATCTACACCACCAAAGGGCACATTCTGCAAGTCTGCCTCCTGGCTGCCAGCTCTCAGTCCCTCTCTTTCCATGAATCTAGGGTCCCCAGCTGCTCCCTCTCTCCATGTCCCCATCTCTGCCTCCATCTCTGATGTTGCTACTTCTCTGGATAAGGTCTCACATTCCACTTGTGCTCCTCTCCCTTGATGGTCCTAGGGTCCTTTGTTTCTGGACTGTAAGATTAACTACTCCGCTGTTTTTGTTACAAAACTTCTGTCTTTACAATTGTGACCATTGCAATTAGTTATCATAACTTTTACTCACTATTGAAGCATAAGAATCTTATCCCCATCTCTTTTCACCAGACCCATCTAGACAAGATGAAAACTATTCAGTGGAGACTTTTTCTCCCCTGCCCCCACTCTTAAACTAGACTCCCTATTGAAACCTTGTAAGCCACTCACTTTGTGCCTTTATGGCCCCCTCATTTTGGGTAGGTAATATCTAAGTTTCCTGTCACAATCTACCCTGCATACAGAGGTGATAGCATTGATACTTGATGTGGAGACTCCTTCCCTCTCTGTTAGTATTTAGAGTTACTACCTCCATGAGTATAGGTCAAGTTCATCAAATTGTAGCAATTTACCCTCATTTCCTTTATCAAGAATTTTTTTTTTTTTCCTCTAGTTGAGTTCTGATTGTCAAGCCATCGAGGCTAGGTCAAATGGGTACTCTCTGCAAATGTGGGTGTTCTTGTGCATTTTCCCTCACTTCCTATCAGCTGGATGCTTCGTTTTCAGCTCTAGCCCTCTGTGGATATGTCCTTGTCCATGGGCTCAGATGTCCCCAGGTCTCACCACACTTTGGACCAACCAGCCCTTCTTCTTTTCTCTTCCATCTCCAGGTCAATGGAAGTCTATCGACCTTGGTTGAGCTCAGCCCATTTCTTCATTGCTGCCTTTCCCCCTCTTCTGCTCACCAGTAGACCAATGTGGTAGTCTGCAAACTTACATACCTGCTCATGTGTTGCCTTTGAGTCTGTCTTAGATGGGGGTGTAGCTTTATTTTTAATCCCATTTTCCCACAAACTTTTGGAAGCCTCCTCATATTTAATTTTCTTTTCTGTTTTATTTGTATTGTGGTTTTGGTGAAATTTTAGAGAGCAAACTAGTTTTCCTTTCAATGATCTGACATTAATTGCAATCCCCTTCATGTAAAAGTACTCTTCCCACTTCCTCCCTGGGTTCCTCATTTCCATTAGCTCTTCATTCCTGTCCATTCCTGACTCCTGAGCATTGTTTTCCAAAACATGCTGACCTTTTGGTTTCATATGGCTGATCTGAGAAGTACATTTCTTACAGGTTTCGTTGGTTCACTTTGTAGGCCTGTTTATTATTTAACGGCAAGGTGATCCTGGGGGTGGAATCAGTTCCTGACTTGAAGGGTGTCTGAAGGCCCCATCTTGTGAGTTCCACCAGTCTATTTCAGACCAGTCAGTCTGATTTTATTTATGAATTTGAATGTTGTTTTTTTGTTTTTCCCTTGCTCTCTGGGACCTTTTATTATGATCCCAGTCAGAGTGTTTGGTAGTGATAACTGGGCACCATCTAGTTTTTCTGGTCTCAAGAAAGTGAAATTGTGTTTCACATGGCCCATTACTCCTTTGGACCAATTTTTTCCTTTAGTCTTTAGTTTTCTTATCTCTTCTTTGCTCCTGATAAGGAGAGACCAACATTTGCATCTCAGATGACTCACAAGCTTTTAAGACCTGAGTCACTAAATCAACAAAAGTAGGATGTTGAACATTGTGTTTGTGGACCATGTCATTCCAATTGACCTAGATGACTCCTGTGACTGGGTCGTATGCCCCCAAGCCCAGTGACTCGTTCCCTCAAGGTGTTTTGGCTATGACTAAAATGTTTTCCAAACTTTGTCTTCTGTGTATCATGAATATATGTGTTGTTGTTGTGCCATCGAGTTGGTTCTGACTCGTAGTGACCCTGTATAGGGTTTCTGAAGTACCTCTGGTGGATTTGAACTGCTGGCCTTGTGGTTCACAATCTACTGCTGATCCTCCAGCACTACACCAGGACTCCAGTCTTCTTGTAGGATATGGATATTTTCCTATCACAAACAGCATTGTACTTCAAGACAGATCTTGAGATACTCTTTTTAATGATGAATACAACACCATTCCTCTTCAAATATTTGTTGCAAGTGTAGTAAACCATATGATTTACTGATTCAAAATATATGTGTAGCACATACAAATACAAATGTAGGAATATACACTGTCATGCCTATATATACTATGGGTATATATTCACCTTACCACATCTCAGCTTACATGTCAATTGTATGTATCTACTATGAGTCGGAGGAGTCCTGGTGTGACGCTGTGAGTTAATGTGCTGGACTGCAAAGTCGATTTGAATCTCAAGGTTGGTAGTTCAAGCTCACCAACTATTCTTTGGAAACCCTATACAGGTTGATATGGGTTGGAACCAACTCAACGGCACTTCACAACAACAATTATAGTCGGAATCGACTTGACAGCACTTAACAACAATAACAACACTCATAGATTACTGTTTGTTATTACTCTTATATATATCATTTGCAGCTTTAAACTAATTTGTGAGATCATCTGTCTAATGTTTCTACATTAGCTGCAGATCTTCAACCATTAGACTATAAGTTACAAGGACCCAATATACCTCATTTACCAATGCTTCTACGGTGCCTGGTTGGTGGTTGTGCGCTGTGGAGTAGTTTCGGACTCATAGGGACCCTGTATAGGGTTTCTGAGGCTGTAAATCTTTATGGGAGCAGAAAGTCTCATCTTTCTCCTGAGGAGCAAACTGCTGACCTTGCGGTTTGCAGGCCAACTCGAAACCCACTACGCTCCCAGGGTTCCTTTGGCATATAATATGCCTTCAATAAATAAGGAATGAGTGTGGGAAATAAGATAAGCACTGGAGTGGTAACTAAAAAGTTGGCAGTCAAACCCACTAGCCACTCCATGGGAGAACAGATGAGGCTTTCTGTTCCAGTAAAGATTTACAGGCTTAGAAACCCTATATAGGGTCGCTATGAGTTAGAATCGACTAGATGGTACTGGTAAAGCAGATAGAAAGAGACCTGATGGTGAAATAGGCTAGTGTTTAGTCGCTAACTGCAAGGTTCGTTGTCCAAAATCCACCAGCCATTTTCTGCTATCTGTTCCTGTAAAGAATTACAAGACCTAAAGATTTACACCCTCGGAAACCCTGTACAGGGTCGCTATGGGTCGGACCCGACTCGATGGCACTTAACAACAACAACAACAACAAGGAGTTTCACTGAGTCAGAATCAACTCAAAAGCTGTGTGTGGGAGTTTGATAGGTGTAGGACTAAGTTTCCTTTACATGTATTTACTTTTGGTTTTATTTCTATAGCTTTAAGAACCCCTTCCTTCCATTCACGTTGCTTTCAACAGGGAAGTCATTCTGGAGAGAAGATGGAGCATTTCCTTGCAGACTCATACTTAATCTTTTAAATCAAGGTTCCTCAAACTAAATTAATGGAAATGGAACATACAGAACTGAAATAATAAGAATGTTTATGCCTTGTGAAGAATGCCACAATGTCACTGAACAACTTGTATAGAAACTGTTGAATGGGAACCTGAACTGTTGCCTAAACCTTTACCAAAATCACAATTTAAAATAGATAATACTTTGTTAAAATCACGGTTTCTCTACTTCAGCCTTATTGGCATTTGGGGCTTGTCTTAGTTATATAATGTTGCTATAACAGAAACACCACAAGTGAATGGCTTTAATAAGCAGGAAAATATTTTGTCACCGCTTAGGAAGCTAGAAGGCAAAATTCAAGGCACCATCTCTAGCGGAAGCCTGTGTCTGCTTAGAGCAAGGTCCTTGTCTCCTTTCTAAATGTGTGAGCCCAGCATCCCTTGGAAATCTCCATGTGTCTTGGCATTAGTCTTCCCCTGCATCTAGGAGGTTCTTAGCACAGGGACCCTGGGTCCAAAAGATGTGCTCGCTCTTGGCTCTTCTTTCTTCTTTCTTAGTAGTAGTAGGTCCCCCCTCCTCTGTTGGCTTCTCCTTTGTGATATAGGTCACACCCCAAGGAAACTCCCCTGACATTAGATCAGGGCTGTGTCCTGAGAGAGGGCATTGCATCTCACCCTAATGCCCTCACAACTAATTGACTTATCACATCAGATCACTTCTTGGGGAATGATTACATCATTACAAAGCTGCCAAGTCACTGAGAATCATGGCCCAGCCAATCATGACACATATTTTGCTGGCGGTGCAGGGAGAGAGACACAATTCAATCCACCGCAGGGTTCGATTTTTTGTTGTGTGGGGTGGTATTGTTACTGTAAGATGTTTAGCAGCATCCTTGGCCTCTACACATTAGATGCCAGTGACACCCCCCTCCCAGTGTGACAATCAAAAATGTTTCCTGATATTGTCTCATGTCTCCTGGAGGGAATAAGAAAGAGGAGGGCAAAACCACCCTTGGCTGAGACCCACTGTTGTATAAAGTATGAAACGTCAGACCTTTTTTCTTTCTTTAGCAGAATTACATGTAGGAATTCAGGTTGTTGAATCATGCCTGGGTTATAAGAAGATTTTACTAATCCAGTTAGATCAAAATAGTGTCCGTTTCTTGTTTCTGTAACGCACTCTGTGTTTCATTTGAAAAGGTCATTTGTGATAGTCTAATTCAAAGCCGGATTCTGGTCTTGGAAATTCACTTCCCTGGACTATCCTAGAAGGATGAAGGAAAGGGGTGGTGTTTCTGAGGAAACTAACGCCTCCAAGACCCCTGTGGAATTGGCAGTCCCCTATAGCTTCTGTAGGGGCATGTCCCAGAGGACAATAAAGGGGAGAAAAGCAGCCCCTTCTGGCATGCTTTTCAGGATCTCTCACTCTAAACAAGAAAGTCTGAGAGGCCTGGTAAAAATAAATATGGCTTAGCACTGCTGGCACAAGAGCAGTTTCTGACAGCCAAGATTTAACTCACCCTAGGGGGTGACCCAAGCAGGAAATATGCACAAAGTTCCTTTCTACCCATTGATATTCCCAGTAACACACCACAGTCAGGGATGGCTCTGTTCACCAGAGCTATGCTGAACCATGGAGGAGGATGACTTGGGATATGTGCACGCAAAAACCCAATCTCTTGAGCCTGAGTCAGATGGGGACAGCCAGCTTCCCCCTTTCTCCCCAAACCCAGAAAAACAACACAAATCATGCCTGTTGGAAAGGAACCTGTCTGTTGCATACAGAGTGGGATCTGTTAATAAATTCTTAATCCCCTGTCATTGAAAGTATGGTGACTGGCTGTCCTTGATTTTTAGGGACAAGTGTATTAATGAGAACACATGTCCTTAGTTTTTATTTGGAAAAAAATATGGTCTCCAGAATCATTAAGAGTTTTCTCAACAGGTTAGAAAGCAAGTCTTCATAAGAAGCATGTATTGAAACCCTGACACCAACGAAGTCTACATCAGAAACATTGGGAAGGGCTGAGAATCAGCTCCTACTTTTTACTTTTTTCAAAACTTTGGACTTTCGGCTAAGGTGACTTAGGCCAGGAAGGTCACCTGTTTTTCTTTCCTAGCTGTAAAATCATTTTGAGCTGACCTGACTTGACTGCCACCTTCAGTCAGCAAGAAGAACTACACACAGAGAAAATGACTCTGTATTCGTTGCCATGGTGATGCTGGTTCAACCACATTGCATTTGGTTAAAAATTCCAGGCAAAATAATATAACTCTGGCTAAGAAGGAGTTAACACTGCACGTGGTGTGTGTGTGTTTGTGGTGGTTACAAAGTACAGTTAATGTTAGCTTTGGTAAAAGATAGTAATTTGAAATAAAAGCCTTTGAAAAATTGAAAACAAGTAAGGATGAAATGTCAACCTATCCATTTGGAGAAATCTCCTAATATCCACTTTGCACTATACCAAATTACTTTCCCCTCAGCTCACATGAGGCATATGGGTCGTCTTGACTCTATTTACTAGTGAGAGGAAAGTGGTTTAAGGAAATCCACAGAGGATTCAAAGCCAGGAAATGCTGGCTTACCAGCCTGGAGAGAAAAGTGAGATGTAGGGCCCTAAGGAGGTTGAGGGATTGGGGGAAAGTAGCAAAACAAAATTCAATCTAGGAAAGGGAAGGCGGTAACAAAATTAACCCATAGTATTAATATGGGTAAGGGAGAGAAATAGACCACAACGCTAAAAAGAGAAAAGTTTCCAAAAACAGTTTAACATTGCTGAAGGCCCAACAGAGTGAAGGGATGGGACAGAGAATGAAGTCTTTGGGGGAGTGCTAAGGGCTCATTTCCTTACCCCCTTCCTTTCTGGCCCCCAGGATCAGAAAGGCAAAGAGGCTAACAACGCTGATTTACAAAGACAGCGAGGAGGAACTAAGTCTGTCTGGGCCAACTCTGGACGTCTGAGCGACAGGACACAGACAACCACCTCAGGAAATGAGTAAATGAAAAGAGAGGTCGTGGAATTATTTCGCTCTAGAACTCGCTGTCTAAACGAAAAAAATAAAGGGGGTGGGCGAGAAAACGAAAAAAAAAAGGAATTGTGATAGTGAGAACAAGCCTTCCAGGCCCCCTGATACTCCTTATTGGACATCAATAAAGCCCAAGCTAAGCGGATTTATGCATTAGCAAGCCCTGTGTATTCTGGGACATCTATAAAGTCTGGACTTGGGGCAGGGGTCACGTCCAGGTGACTTTGGTCAGTTACAGTGGACGGGATCAGAGAGTTGTTTATTTATTTATATAT
>NW_006408593.1:12791675-12808462 GCF_000296735.1 Chrysochloris asiatica | reverse complement strand
GCTGGGCCGGCGCTGGGGGCGGGACCAGGCACGGTGGCGGTGGTGGGGGCTGCGGCGCTGGGGGCGGGGCGGCCGGGCCCGGGACACCCCCTCTCGGTCCCCTGGCGGGGCGGCTTCGACTGCGGCAGCACTGGAAGCAGCAGCGGCTGGAGAGGACTTGCAAGGCGTGCTGGTCGCCGTAGAGCCGGGACGTTTTCCCCTGGGGACCCTGGGCCGATTCCCTCCGCCGCGCGGTCCCGCAGGAGCCAGCCGGACCCCGGCAGGCTGGGAGCGCCGGCGGCGTCCTCCGCACCATGAGGTGGCCGTGGGGCGCGCTGCTGCTTGGCGCCCTGCTCTGCGCACACGGTAAGCGGCGGCGTTGCGTCCGCGCCGGCTGGCCCGCGGAAAAAGTTTGTGTGTGGGTCTGGCTGCTGCGGGACTCACCACCCGGGGGCGGGTCGGCGCGGGCAGGGGCCTGAGACCCCTTGTCTCCACCAGTAGCCCCGAGATGCGTGTTGGGGAGAGGACCCGGGTCTCCCCCAGCTCCTTAAGTTTGAGAGAGGGCAATAGTGGAGGCACTGTCGCCGGCTAGGGTCTGGGCCGGACTCGGCGCTCCAGGGATTGCTGCCCTCCTTTGCAGTGGCCGGGATTGGGATAAGATCGAAGCACTCACTCGCCTGCTCTTGGTACTCTTTGAAGAGCCCGGGGCTGCCTCCCTTTTGGGTTACTCCAGGGTCTCGGTGTGCAAGTGAACGTGTGCGAAGAAAGGAGGGTGGGGAGGATGGTGGTTACATCCATACACTGTTTAACTAGTTCTCCTGGCGGGGTTGGGGGATCTTGGGGAGACAGGCCCCAGGGGAATTTGATTACTTGAACACTCCTCCACTTTGGGAACAATTCCTCCTTCCTAGGGTCTTTGGGACACCACTTACTTGCAGCATCTCCCCTTACTAATGTTTTGGGTTCCCTCTCCTTGCTGCGTCCAATCAGCTTCCTGCCGTGGATCCTCCCCGGGGGAGGAGGGGAAACGAGGTAGGGAAAGGGGTTGAAGACGGACACTGGGAAGAAACTGCTGGAAGGCTCCCGAAGATGCGTCCTGGGGGCGGGGGGAGCACCAAGCCTCTGAAAGCTGCCGTCCGGCCCGCGCGATGAGGCCTTGGCCCTCAGGAGAGTTGAATGGCTGGCAGACGGTTGCAGCTTCATCTGCTCCTTATTAATCACTTTTTTGGTGCCGGTTCGCAACTGGTGTGTGTGATTAGGGCTCCAGCGGAATCTGTTTTCTCCGCAGCCGGGTAGGACCGTGGGTGCACCCGGTGATTTAAGCTGCCTCTAGCTTGTGCCCGCAGATCAAAGAACTTTGGTCTTTGAACGCCAGCCCCCTGCACTCTCTGTTAGTCAAAGTGGGAGGAGAGCAGAATCGACCCGCTCTCCTCCCAGCCCAGAGCTGCGGGTGAGGTTTGGAATGGAGGGGCTGGGAGACTCTGGCTTTGCATGGATTCTTTCTTTTCATGTGGGGAAGCTCGTGTGGAAATAGTGCAGATTTGGGGATTTGCCTGGCTCGGAGCGAAGATGGGCACTTGTTTTAATGGCTGATTTGCCTCTCAAATCTAAGACAGAGTTCTTTGTATCTGTTCTTTAAACTACCTTTGGGTTTTAAATGGTTTTCTCCAATATCTTCTGTAGCGCCGATCAAGCTCTTTCTCGCGGCGTTGCAGCCTAGCCGCCCCACGTTCCTCTCTGCACTGGGCTCCCCCCCGCCCGGCTCTCTCCTAGAAGGTTATTTGTAGCCTCTGTGGCGTGTCGGGACAGCAGCCCTACTGGGGTAGGAATGTTGCTGCTCTTCCCACCACATGGGCCCCTTAAAGGGACAGCTGTGTTTTTTGGGGGTTCCCCCTTCTAGCTGCTGAGGAAAGCGGTAGAACTTTTCCTGTCCGCCACCTGGAGGAAGTTTTGAAAAAGATCAAGGGAAACGGCACAGTACTGGGGTGGGGGGGCGGGGACGAAAAAAAAAAAAAAGCGGGACTAAAACGGATACCAACAAAGGCAGGAGATTGTGGCCTTCTGCCCTGAGTAAAAGGGAAGCTGCAAAATACCAGGCTGAGATTGACCTGTTGTTGTTGTTGTTAGGTGCCATCGAGTCGGTACCAACTCATAGCGACCCTATGCACAGTAGAAGGGAACACTGCCCGATCCTGAGCCAACCTCACTATTGTTGCCACGATGCTGCCACTTTGCCAATACATCTCATTGGGGGGTCTTCCTCTTTTTATCTGACCCTCTGCCTTCCGAAACATGATATCCTTCTCCAGTGACTGGTCCCTCCTGACAATATGTCCGAAGTATGAGAGTCGAAGGTTCGCAGTCCTGGCCTCCAAGGAGCACTCTGGCTGTACTTCTTCCAACACAGATCTGTTGGTTCTTTTGGCAGCCCATGGCACTTTCAGTATTCTCCTCCAACACCATAACTCAAATGTGTCCATTTTTCTACTGTCTTCTTGTCCGTCAGTTTGTTGTACTGTGGTGGCTTGTGAGTTGCTGTGATTCTGGAAGCTATGCCCCTGGTATTTTAAATACCAATAGGGTCACCCATGGTGGACAGGTTTCAGATGAGCTTCCAGACAAAGACAGACTAGGAAGAAGGAATGATGAACTACTTCCGAGTATTTAGTCACTGAAAACCTTATGAATAGCAGAGATTGGCCTAGAGGATTTTTATTGTTTTAATGCTGTCAAAACTGTATACCCAACAATCACAAAGAGACTAAGGCTGAGAGGCTGAGAGGCTCAACCCCCCACCCCCGTAGAGATTTGTGCATATTTAATATTTCACACACACACCCACAAAAGGATGAAAAGTTCTTGGTAACTCTTTTGGGCTCCTTTTCATGGGAAAGAAAATGTTTTAAGAGAAACTTCTAAACATGGGGTGCTTTCTGTGTGCTTGTGTGGCATGAAGATTTTAACATCTTTCTATCCTCCTAGGCTGGGAGGGACAGCATCATAGGTCCCTAGTGAGACTGAACAGTTGCAAGACTTAAAACCAGCATAAACAAAAATACCACCCCAAAGATCCCTGACGTGGTGACTCAGGGAAAAGATGATTATGATAAGTATAGTAGTAGATGATTCAGCCAGAAGTGAATTTAAGAAACTAAAGTGTAAGGAGCTTATTTGAATACTATTCATTCATTGGGCATTTCTTAGAGCTTATGGGTTTGATCTGAGCTTACATAACACTCCACCCTTAAGGATTGTGGAGGGAACCTTGATTGCTCATCATAACCACTTTGAAGAGTAGAAATCTTGTTTGTCCAGGAGGTCTCTTCCAGGTAAGTGAAAAGTTGAACATTGTGCCAGGAGTGCTTAGGTAGGTAAAAGGCTTTATCTAAAGAGAAGGGCAAAAGAGTGGAGCTGACACTGGTCTCCTTTCCATCTCACTGTTGTCGTGGTTGTCATGGTGCTTGGATGACCTTGTCCCTGATCTTATTGGACTTATGAAAGATGCTTAGCTTGTCACTGATTTTGGATTTCCTCTCTGTCCCCTGTTGGATATCAGATAACATCTTTGGGACCGGCACATAATATTAAGAATGACAGGTGCAGGGGAATCAAGTCTGGCCATGTCTGATGCAGAGCACATTGGGCGTGTCCATCTTCTGGGTCAGCAAAGAACACAGAAGGTCACAGAGGACAGGGAGTTTTACAGTTCTTTGCTGACTGTCTACTAATCTTGAGCCCTAAAACGGAGGAAAATGGGAGGCATTGGTTATATTGCTGCTTCTTGTGGAGAAGATTGATACAAAGGACTTCCTGAATAGGAACAATTTCAGGGATTAATTTGACAAACTCTTGTCTGGAAAATCCCCATCGCCTTGTCTTTTGTATGACTGAGCACATCTCTTAATTATGAGACAATTCTTTCGTCTAGGTCTGTTAGCCTATTTCAGCCATGGTCTCTCTGCATTCCTTAACATGTCTTAGCCACAAGTTTTGTCACAGTTGCCTGGGTATAGGGCATCTGGGCTCCAGGCTGCCAGAATTGCCATCTCATTTTCAGCAATGGAAGTCCTTCTCAGTCTGGTGAGATTCAGTGTCCCAGAGAAGTCTTCCTGCTGACTGGTTGGCTGGCAGAGCCCTAGTGCAGTCCTATAAATAACTCTGATGAATGCCTCTGCTTGCCACTCTCCCTCCAGCTTAGAGCTGCCCGGGTCAGGGTTTCTCTCCCTAGTACATTCAGAGCATTCCCTAACTTGGGCTCTGCACCCATTCATTTGTTCATTCATTCAGCAAACACATTTATTAAGCACTAATCTAATCACTTTGTGCCTAGATCAGTGAATAAAGACCTGGGTTTGAATCTTGGCTTTGACACTGGTATGGTGCAAAACATTTCTCCCTGAACTTTAGGGTTCTAATCTATCAACAGGCAACTCACGAATCACATAAGAATTCTTATCACGTAAGATTATTGTGAAGATGAAATGAGATAATAAATTTAATGAGATAATAAATCCATTGCAGTTCAGTCTGTTCTGACTCGTGGTGACCTCATGTGTTGCAGAGTGGAACTTTGATCCATAGGAGTGTGTGATCTTTTGAAAGCAGATCACTAGACCTTTCTTCCAAATGCATCTGGATGGGATTGAACTGCCAACCTTGGTGGTAGTGGTTGTTGTTAAGTGACATAGAGTTAGTTCTGACTCATAGTGACCCTGTATAGAGTTTCCAAGGAGCATCTGGTGGATTTGAACTACCATCTTGTGGTTCAAAACAATCTTGTGGTCCAGTGCTTACCCTACATTGCCACACCAGGACTCAGACCATTTATTTGGTTAGTAGCTAAGAACCTAACCATTTGGTTAATAGCTAAGAACCTAACCATCTGTACCATCCAAGAACTCCAAATTAAGATATGAACCAAAATAAACAAACAACCAAAAACCCCAAACATGTTGCTCTCCAGTTGATTTCTGACACACGGTGATTACATATGTTACAGAGCAGGACTGCTGGCACTCTAGGATAATCACGGGACTGCTAACTACAAGGTTGGTGGTTCCAACCCACCCGCTGCTCTGCAGGAGAAGGATGAGGCTGTCTGCTTCCTTAAAGATTGACAGTATTGGAAACCCTATATAGGGTTCTATGTGTCAGAATCAGCTCAAGGGCAGAAGGTTTTTTGGGCTGGTTTATTTGGGATCTTTATAAAAGCAGATCACCAAGTTTTTCTTTCATAGTGCCACTGGATAGGTTCAAGCTGTTAACCTTTCTGTTAATTGTTGTTGTTGTTGTTAAGCGTCATTGAGTCAGTTCCAACTCATAGCAACCCTGTATAGGGTTTCTGAGGAGCAGCTAGTGAGTTTGAACCCTGATTTTGCAGTTCAAACCAATCTTGCTGTCTACTGCTTATCCTACTACCCCAAACCATTGGCACCACACAGGGACTTTAAATGAGATAAGAGTACATTCAAATTATTCAGCCCAGAGCTTGACAATTACTGTATTACCACAAACCTCCCTACATGTTAGCTGCTTGGTAATAAGGTTGCATAAGGAGATTAGAGATGCCCCTTCTCCACCTAAGCATGGTTCCCTGCTATCTGCACTTCCCGAAAAGTACCCAATAAGCTATGAAGGAAGTTTAGGGGAGTGTGCTCCCCCTTAGTTCTCCAGGGTGATGGCCTAGGAGATGGGGCTTTCCTGTTAAATGTAGTATGATCAGCAAGTGGTCAAGGACGCCACCTGGCAACTTTTCACCCAGAGATTACCCTGACCCAGGGTGAGAAGTGTTGGCTGAGGTCTCTTGTAGCTAGAACAGTTTGGAATTTCAAGCTCTCCCTCACACTGACCTGAGTCCGGAGTCAGGCCACAGAGCTTCAATTTGGGGATTGGGCTGTTGCATAGCCTTCTTCCCTCAGGACCTCTGTCTTCAATCTGGATTTACCGTCAGTGTGCAGCTATAATTGATGTAGGTCTGGAGCTCCTGACTTGCCCCTAGCCCCCAGCTCTTCCACCCCAGTTTGACCCCAGTTGTTACTTTGTTTTTTTCCTTTTGAGTTGGTGCCAATAATGGGATTTTTTTGGTGCCTCAGAAAGTTGACGGTTACCAAGAAAAGTCTTTCAGAGCAGCTGGTTCTCTGGCTTCCCGGAGATCCTTTGACTCCATTTTCTGTTCTGCAGTTTTGATTTAGCAAGAAGCAAACATTCTGGATGCCCTTGGGGTACCTCTTACCCGAGCAAACTTCGGGTTTCACTGCACACTGGCATTTCCATCCTTGTCCACTCCCCATTTGTGATGGCACTTTCAAAGCTCTCCTGTGAGGAGAGGAGGAGAAGGGTGCTGCTGGAGACCCAGCTGGGGAGAGCTTGGCTGGGACTCTGCTACAAGCCCTGACTTGGGCCAAGGGGAGTTCCCCCTCACCTCTGTGCTGCTCTGAGGATCAGAGCTATGCGCAAAGCCGGAAACAAAAGACTGGAAGCAAACCTCCCATCTGGCTTAGAGGCAGCAACACAAAGGTACTGCTACATAATTTATCACCGGAGGTTTGCTGGGGTCTCGGAGGTTTGCTGGGGTCTCAGAGCTCCAGGCTCTGGGCAGTGCCTTTCTGGGGGAAGGGGACCACCCTCCCTCTCTCTGGGGTGTAGGCCCAGGCAGGTATAGAACAGTGTGTTGGGAGAGACACCCGGTTAGCACAAGAAAATAAAGACTCTGTGAGGTTGTAAGTTCCTCTAGTGATCTCTCCAAGCTCAGCAGCTCTACTTCATGCCAGGCCTGTGGGGCAGGGATAGGGAAGTGTTCTCTCTGATGGTCCCAGCCTTGTGGACATGAGTGCCACCATCTTTGGGGCATGGGTGAGGGCAGAGAGAGCTTCTCTGTTGGCTTGCCTGCAGCCTTATAGAAATCACAGGGAGACACCAGGTTGTACTCTCATCTATAAACCTAGCCAAGAAGAAAAGGAGCTCTTTGCTCTTCTTTCGCCTCACCCCTAGCCCCAGCCCCACCCCAGGCAATTTAATAAAGCAGTTCTAGCCACAGGCTCAGAAAAGCAGTAAAAGTGAAGGCCTCTAAAATGTATCTACCCAAATGAGAATTTCTGTTCTTCTGGAAATAATCTGGGTGACCATTTTTGCACTCCAGACTGGGACATGTGGTCTAAAAATTATACATGTACTTTTACCTTTTTGAGTGCTTTGCACTATTCCCAGCTCCAGGAGTCCTGGTGTGGCACTATAGAATAATACACTGGACCACAAGGTCAGTTTGAAACACAAGGGCGGCTGTTCAAACTCACCAACCGCTCATCGAAAATCCTATACAGGGTCGCTATGAGTTGGAACTGACTCGGTGGCACTTAACAACAACAACAACATGATAGTGTTTAGTTTGCACTAGTATATTTACTCCTCAAGAGATATCCGTATGAAGGTATTGTTAGGTTCCTGTTTTGTAGATGGGGAACTGAGACTCCCGTGGTTTATTGTCACAAGACTAGAGAGTATAACAGAGCCAGATTTTGAACCTGATCCATTAATCCCCAACCCATATCACCTCTCAGAACAGAGTATTTGAAATTCAGGCTGTCCCAGAAAACTAGGGCTGGGAGCACCTCTATTTCATCTTGGGTTGATGTCTCTTCTCTCTGTTTTCAGGTATCTTTTCAGGCTTCCCAATCCCTAAGGAATTATTTTCCAGGTGCTTTTTGATGGAGAGAGGTTTAAAAAGGCCCCCAGAAAGGGAGATGAGGTGTGTAACTTCCTGAAGCCACATGTTACTTTGTGGGTCTTGTATTTTGAGATGTAGCAGGAGGTGAAAGTGATATTTTGAGCTGTCTTACAGAGCACTGCCAGACGCAAGCTCTGTTGGAGTTGTGGAATCTGTTGATGGCGCTCCTAAGGAGGTTAGTAGAATTTTAAGGACCTGTTGGAGACATCCTGGTATTCTGGCTACATTACTCCATTGAGAGGACACCTCCAGATGAAGAGAAGAGTGTCTATAATAATAATAATAGCAGTTCACTTGGGGGGCGCGTGGCCATAGTGGTTGTGTGCCACTGGCTCATAGTGACTGTGTATAGGGTTTCTGAGGCTATAAATCTTTAGAGGAGCAGAAATTCTCCAGTTTCTCCCACTGAGCGATCAGTAGATTCAAACTACTGATGTTGCTGTTAGCAACCCAGCTTGTAATCCACTATGCTACCAGAGCTCCTTAGTTCACTATGCATTTCATATATATTCATGTAAACCTCCCAGCAAGCCTATGAGCCACGTACTCTGATGATCCCTATTTTATAAAAAGAGAAAATGAATCAATTTCTGAATTGCCATATATTGTAGTTTCTGACGTCTCTCTTCTATACTGGCCTATTAGAAATTGTTAAGTGTGGTCAAGTCGGTTCTGACTCATAGCAACTCTGAACAAGGTTTCTGAGGAGCAGCTGGTGGGTTTGAACCACCAACCTTGTGGTTCAGAGTCCAATGCTTATCATATGGCACCACACCAAGAGTCCTAGTCTTACTAGGAATTGTTGTTGTTAATTGCCTTCGAGTAATTTCCAACTCATAGCCACCCAGTATAGGGTTTCCAAGGAGTGGCTGGGGAGTTTGAACCACTAACCTTGTAGTTCAAGCTGACCTTGCGGTCCACTGCTTTATCCCACAGCACCACATCAGGACTCCATTAGTTGAAGATGAATTAGGTGGAGATAAAGGAAGCAGGTGTCTTAAGTACTTCCCAGAGAATGCAATAAAGCAAGACTGCTGTCACCATTCTCTTGCCCACTGTTCCCTATGATTATTCATGCCAACAACTTAACAGGTCATTTCTATGATTTTTCACAAGCATGGCACTATTATTTGCCATGCAGTTGGATTTTAAACATCTCAAGCCTGAAAACACTGTTGTTCCTAAGTGCTGTCGGGTCGGTTCCAACTCATAGCAAACTTGTGTAAGGTTTTCTGAGGAGCAACTCGTGAGTTTGAACCATCAACCAGCGGTCGGCTATACAGTGCTTTATCCTACCATGCTACCCCAGGACTCTAACCTTCAAAATAGAAGATCTGACTTGTGAGGCAGCAGGGATAAGACAATTCTGGAGTGATAGTGATAGCAAAGGCCATCATTTATTGAGCACTTAGTATGTGCCAGGAGCCCTGGTGGTGCAGTGGTTAAAATGCTTAGCTGTGAACAAAAAGGCTGATGGTTCAAACCTACTAGCCCCTCCACAGGAGAAAGATGTTGCAATCTGTTCTGTAGATATTGGAAACTCTCTGGGCAATTTTACTCTGTCCTGTATGGTTGCATTTGGCAAAGCTGCTGTACAAGACCAAGACCTCTTTAAAGTGTTGAAGAGCACAGATAACATGAGGACTAAGGTACATCTGACCCAAACCATGGTAACTCCAATAACCGCATATTCATGTGAAAGTTGGACAGTGAATAAGGAAGACTATAGAAGAATTCAATGTATTTGAGTTAAGGTGTTGGAAGAGAATATTAAAAGTACCATGGTCTGCCAAAAAAGAACAAACAAATCTATGTTGGAAGAAGTACTGCCAGAATGTTCCTTAGAAACCAGGTTGGCCAGACTTAAACTCTCAAACCTTGGACCTATCAGGAGAGACCAGTCCCTGGAGAAGGATGTCATGCTTGGTAAAGTGAAGGAAGACCCCAGTGAGTTGAATTGACTCAGTGACTCAGCAATGGGCTCAAGCGTAACAACAATTGTGAGGATGGCACAGACCAGGCAGTGTTTCGTTCTGTTGTGGACGGAGTTGCTATGAGCCCGAGAAGACTCGACGGCATCTAACAATGAGAACAACATTTGGTCCCTAACTGTCGGAATCAATTGAACAGCAGTAGATTTTTGGGTAGTATGTGCCAAAAACTCTTGCTATGTGCTTTTTATAAATTAACTGCTTTAATTCTTATGTAGGTTGTTCTTTTTAAGTGCTGTTCAGTTGGTTCCAACTCATAGTGACCCCATACAGAGTGTCTGAGGAGTGGCTGGTGAATTTGAACCACTGACTTTGTGGTTCAAACCGACCTCGCGATCCAGTGCCACACTAGGACTCCTAATATAATATAGGGGCTCTTATCACAATTTTCCTGATGAGAGACTAAGGGATAAAAGAAATAATGCACCTGGGGTTAGACAGTCAGGAACTAGGGGAGTCAGGATTTAGGCCCAAGAAATTTTGTTCCCACATACTTAACATTATGTTCTCTGCGTCATAACTTTGGAGACTGGCCATTAAGAACATCTTTTCTGCTTGTAAGAGTGTCAATGAAGGGCTGTACTTGCTGAGACCAGTAATGATGTGTCTGATAATGTCTCATTGGAGAGAAACTATTAGTAAAAGACTTCACCAGGTAGATTTTCAAACCAACCATGTAAAGCTGCCCTCTTAGAGTTAGGGAAATAAGAGGGACCACAGGGCAGAAGTTGGTAGAGTCACACAGTTTAGTATGATAGCTTCATAGTACAGAGAATGAAAGGAACTCTTGTAGCAGAAGAGAATGAATTTAACCTGGACAGGACTAGAAATCCACCTTAAAAAGAAGATGCCTGTTCTCTTGAGTCCTGGATAGATAGGAAATAACCATTTTTATTTCATATACTGGACACCTCTTTCTATTTGACTCCCAATTTTCATAAGACTCTAGAAGAATGTATCATTCATTTATTACATTTTCATTCAACAAACATGTATTAACATATGTAGCAGATTGTTGTTGTTGTTGTGAAGTGCCATTGAGCTGGTTCCAACCCATAGTGACCCTGTATAGGGTTTCCGAGGAGCAGCTGGTGAGTTTGAACCGCTGACCTTGCAGTTCAAATGGCTTTGCAGTCTGGCACATGAACCCACAGTGTCACCCTAGGACTTGGTACTTAACAGCACAGCCCTTGGTGTTAACATTGGTTAAGCACTTGGCTGCTAACCACAAGGCTGGCAGTTTGAACCCACTCTGTGACTTCCAAGAGAAAGATCTGGTGATCTGATCCTGTAAAAGATAACAGTCTTATAAAAAACCCCAAACAACTATGAGGCAGTTCTACACTGTCACATGGGGTCGCTATGAGTTGAAGATGGGCTGATGGACTCAACAGCACCTAACAGTAATATACTAAGCATTGAGTTTTGTTCATTGCCATCAAGTAGACTCTGACTCATGACGACCTTACATATAATGGCATAAAATGTTGTCCAGTTCTCTTCCATCTTCATGACCTGTGGTTGGTGTGGGCCCATTATTGCAACCATTGTATCAATCCATTTCATTGAGGGTTCCTCTCATTATTAATGTTTTATTATGTTTTAAGTGAAAGTTTACATAGCAAATTAGGTTACCATGTAACAATTTTTATATAACTTGTTTCATGACATTGGTTAGGTTTTCCACAATGTGTCAACATGCCCATTATTTCCATTCTTTTGTGTTCTGTTTATATTCATCTAGCTTTCCTCCCCCTAGCTTCTCATTTGTCTCTGGGTAAATGTTGACTGTTGGGGCTCATAGAGTTGATTAGTTTAAAGGAGCATGGAATTCATGGGTGATATGGTTTCTTTTATAAGCCAATCTATTATTCGGATGCAAAGAGACCACTGAGTTCCAAGTTGTGAAAGGGTATCTGAAGGTGAAAGTCTTGGGGGGCTCCTTTAGTCTCTCTCAGTCTAGTTAAGTCTGGCCTTCTTTTTTTTTTTAGAAAGTTGAGTTTTGGTCTACCTTTCTCATCTATTCTAATGGGACCTACTGTCGTGTTCCTGGTTAAAACAGTCAGTCAGTTATAGTACCCAGGCACATCTGTTTCTTCTGGTCTTAGGTTAGAAAAGGTTGTGAACTTGAGAGCCATACGTCCTGTGGATTACTTTTTCCCTTGAGTCTTTGGTGTCCTTCCCTCTCCTTTGCACCAGATATGAAGAGACCAGTGGCTGTATCTTAGCATTTGTGTTGGGTTTTTGTACTGTGAATACAAAGCTATTTATCACACTAATCCAGCTGCCAAGATGCTTCTGGCCTAATAAGTGAACAGTGGCCCCACAGTGGTTAAGGAGTAGGTACAGAGGACATCTGGAATTTAGAGAAGGGGGATTACCTTGTCCAGAGGCCAAGTGGGACTGGGTAAGGCAGCATCAGCAAAGGATTCACCTCCTGGTTTCCTGCTGCTGCCCCACCCCAGTTCTTTTTTTTTTTTTTTTTTTGTATTGGTATTAATGCTTCCTAAGCAGGCTCTGTCCTGTCCAAATAGCGGCTATTTATAGACACCCAGATCTTAGCAGATGCATCCAGGTATCTTTTAGATGAGGTTGGGACCATTTCTATATGGCTCCTTGCTGCCAAACCTTTCATTTATGCCTGTTGTGTCTTGCTACATGGACATCCCCTTTACTGAGAGATGCCTACTGTCAAGGCTACCCAAGGAGCTGAGTTCTATTGGCCCATGACTGGCCTGGATATAGCTGAGGGTCATGTCACTTCAAATAACTTATCCTTATTAAATAAGATTTATGTCCTTACCATTGCCACCAGTGGACGGAAGGAGAGAGGTCATTCCTTCTTTGATTCCTCCCTTTCTCACTGTAATCTCTTCCATACTGGGGTAGCTACCACACTCTAGAACATTCATAGGGCACACCTTAAGTCTTCTCATCTCTGGTTCAGCTTGAAAAAGCTGCTCTGTATCTATCTGTCATCACTGTCCATCACATGTGCCTCCAAGTGACAGGTGCAGGTCACTTCTAGTTGAGCATTCAATGGGTTGCATCATTGTCACCTGGGAATCTTACTGAATGTCCAGATTCTGAGAGCACTCTGTGAAAATACTGGTCTAAGGGTCAGATTGTAGCTCTCATCTGACTCTCTTACTTGGTGACCATGGCCAAAGCAGGTAACCATGCCATTAAATAGGCTCGGATAAGCAGCTCTGTGGGACAAGCACTGGACTGGCAACTGCCAGGTCAGCAGTTCAAACCCATTAGCTGCTCTCAGAGACCTTGGAAACCCTATACAATGGTAACTACTCAAGATAATTGTAATGATTACATCAGACTGCAAATACTATGTAAGTATAGTTTATAAACAGAAACTGCAAAGTATAATTATTTGTATCAGAGCTCTGTTCCTTCCTGGATCAAAGTTAACATCTAAGTTATCTATTCCTGAGTGTGTTTTGTGTACATGCCCCCTAAAAAACAGAGGGAATAGAAGCAAATACTGTTGAATGATGATGTGTGGAGATTGTAATCATTGCAATGAAACAATGAGTGTAAACCTGATGTTCTCCCATGTAAACTATCACTCAATTCACAATAAAAACTTAAAAAAAAAAGCAGACCAGAGGACTGCCAGAAGGGTCAAGAGGGAAGGGAGGGGAGTAGCTGCTTCAGGGGTTCTGAGGTTCTGTTCCGGCGCGATAAAAAATGTTCAGAAACTGGTGATAATGGAGAGAAATTATCTATCCCTCAATTAATGTCACTGAATTGTACACTGAAAAAAATGGGCAAAGTGAACATTTCTTGGTTATATTTTACCCCAATGAAATTGTGGTTAACATTTTTTGAATAATAATAATAAAGGTTACATCAAAGGAGCTTTTCTGCTTCTCTGCTTTACCTTGTTATGAGGTGCTGTTGAGTCTGTTCCTGTTCATGGTGGTGATAGTTAAGTGCTGCAGAGTCACTTCCGACTCATAGCAACCTTGCATAGGGTTTCTGAGGCTGTAAATCTTTATGGGATCAGAAAGCGTCATCTTTCTCCTGCGGAACAACTGGTAGTTTCGAACTGCCGACCTTGAGGTTAGCAGCCAGACTTGTAACCACTACACTACCAGAGCTCCTTTTCCTACTCATAGCCACTCTGTATAGGTTCAAACCTACCAAATGGTAACATGTATCAAAAGCTGGGTTCCTGGCTGATCAGAACAGTTTGAAGAGAGATTTTTCTATGATTGAATTGTATCTTGTCAAGAGGCTAGGACCCAAGCCCCTGAGGGCCTAGGGAACTTGCAGTGTGGCTGGCAAAAGACTTCCATGGCCCTAAGCGTCTCTGGTCTCTGGTAGCGTAGTGGTTACAAATTGGGCTGCAAGCCGCAAGGTCAGCAGTTGGAAACTACCAGCTGTTGCGCGGGAGAAAGATGAGGCGTTCTGCTCCCATAAAGATTTTCAGCCTCGGAAACCCTGTACAGGGTCACTATGAGTCGGAACCGACTCCACGGCACACAACAAGCATCACTGAATGAGTATTCTAACGCAAAATCTCTTCAAATGAAGACTATGCACTGCTACCCACAGACATTTCTTTCCATTCTTTTCTTTAACAACGGTTAAAGCTGCCCTTTATGATCATGTTGAGTGAAAGGGCAAAATTCCAACTTCTGGGGACCAGAGAATTGCCTCCTTTGATCCTCTATTGTCCAGAAGAGCTGACTTTTTGTGTGGACACTCAAGTCAAGGGCTGACTTGCCCATGGCTGCCTGCCCTTCACCATGCTGGCGTTCAGATGCTGCTGCTCTGGACACACAGGAAGTACGACTCTTCCTGCTGCCTGCAACTAACTCATGCCCCTCCGATGGAATGCTTTGTTCCTGAAGCCTGCGTGTTGAAATCAGGATTCCTCTTATCGCTCAGCCAGAAATGGGGGTGGGCCCTAAAAAGCCAGGTCCTCTTGACTTCAGGATCCTTTTCATTTGCAGGCAGCTCCAGGGTACTCTGATTCTCCTTGCTCTCCCAAGGCCTGTGCTCAGCTTCTTAAAATCAAAACATTTGGGGAAAACTTACCTTCTATACTCCTTATCTACCCCTACTCTTTTTTTTTTTTTTTTTTTTGCTGGCGAGGATGTGGAAGGACTGGGACCCTCCTACATTTTTTTTTTTTTTTTTAATTTAAGGTTTTTATTGTGGATTGAGTGAAAGTTTACAGGGCATATCATCAGTTTTACATTCAACTAATCATATACCTTGTTTCATTACATTGATTATAATCCCCTCCATGTACCATCAGTTAACAGTATTTCTCTCTGTCCACTTTAGCTTTTTAAAAAACACACAGACAAAAAAACCTCACTCAGGCATATATAATAATTTACATCTCCAAAGGGCACATTCTGTAAATTGGCTCCTGGCCACCAGCTCTTAGTCCTTCTCTTCTTAGTCCATGAATCTAGAGTCCCCAGCCAGCTCCCCCTCTCCATGCCCCCATCTCTGCCTCCATCACTGGCGCTGCTGCTTCTCTGGATAAGGTCCCATATTCTGCTTGTGTGTTCCTCTCTTGATGGACCTAGGGTCCTCTGTTTCTGGACTGTCTACCCCTACTCTTCCACTCTCCTGGCCTTTATTCATTGAACATCTTTGGTGTGCCAACACTTTTAGCTTTTTTTGCAAATGACAAAACTGAGGCTAGTCAATGTAACCCAGCTTTGTCTGCTCCTAGTTTAATGCTTTTATTTCCTCCTTTCAATTCCCCATTTCTTCTTCTCTATTCATGTTACCTCCTTCACTTCCAACTCCCTTTGTTGTATCTCCCACACTCTTCTGTGTGTGGCTAGCAGCATGTTTTCAACTTCGGCACTGTTGACATCTAGAACCAATAATTTTTGGTTGTGGGACTGTCCTGCGCATTGTAGGATGTTTAGCAACATCCTTGATTTGCCTGTCAGTACCACCTGCCATGACCTCCAAAAAATGTCAGCTGTCTCATGGGGAGCAAAATCATCCCTGAAGGAGAACCCTTGATTTAACTTTACCCTTTCTTCCTACCCATGCCTCTACATGAAGAAGGGGGGCTGTGTGCTGGGGAGCCCCGTTGGGTGGAGTTTCTCTCTTTCCTGTGTAATTCAGTCAGAATGCTCCAAATTGGGAAACTTTGAATTGCAACAGTGAAGAACTGATTGCACTAAAATGTTCCACAAGCTCTTACCCAGGGTCTGCATGAGAAATCCTTCTCAGTGTGCTCCAAAGGGGCCTGAGAGGATGGGGCTAGGTCTTCAGGTCTTCCTTGGGAAAGACTCCTCTTTTCTGAACTTGCAGAATAACCTGGAGAGATGGAAGCCCTGGGCTTGGAGTGTACCTTTCTGTGAGGTATAGAGCTGCTACATTGCCCCTTGGCTTCTGCAGGAAATCTGCATCTTATTACCTTAGCATTTGGAGGGAATTCAGTTGTGAATCTGGTGAAAACTGATTCCTCTCCCCAGAAATACACATTTGCCTGCAGTTTCAGGAGTTCACAAATCCCATCCAACCATCCACCCATCCACCATCTATCCATCCACCATCCACTATCCATCTATCCATCATCCATCACCCATCCATCTATCCATTCATCATTCATCTATCCATCACCCATCCAACCACCATCCATCCATCCAGTCCATTCATCCATCCATCACCCATCCACCCATCTATCACCCATCTATCCACCACTCATCCACCATCTATCCAATCCATCCATCCATCATCCATCCATCTATCCATCTATCTATCCATCCATCCATCCGTTCTCCATCCATCTACCCATCCACCATCCATTCATCTACCATCCATCATACATACATACATCAGTCATTAATCTATTCATCCATCCACCATCCATCCATCATCTATCCATCCACAATCCACAATCCATCCTCCATCCATCCTAATATGTCATCTGTTCATCCACCATCTACAATCCATCCTTTGTCCATCCATCATCTATCCATCCATGATCCGTCCTCCATTTACCCATCCATCTATCCACCACCCATCTACCCATCCATCCATCCATTCATCCATCCATCCACCCATCCACCATCCATTCATCTACCATCCATCAT
>NW_006408593.1:12779703-12791390 GCF_000296735.1 Chrysochloris asiatica | reverse complement strand
TCCTAATATGTCATCTGTTCATCCACCATCTACAATCCATCCTCTGTCCATCCATCATCTATCCATCCATGATCCATCCTCCATCTACCCATCCACCTATCCACCACCCATCCATCCATCCATTATCATCCATCCATCCATTCATCCATCCATCCATCATCCATCAATCCATCCATCCACCATCAGTCCATCCAATCGTCCCTCCATACATCCACCCACAGGTGTTAATGTTCATACTCACCCCTGGGGTTGAAGTGAAGAGAGAGAGTCTCAGACTCTCTCCCAGCTCTTGGAGGGGAGAGCAGCTATGCTTGCATTCCTGACCCTAAACAGGCCAAGCATTTCTAATGTGAGGCAAAACTGTACATCAAGGAGGTAAGCCAAGGTAGAAGCCGAGCAGGTAAATACAAAAGGGAGAGGAGTGGCAATTTAGGAGCTGACTCTTTCTCTTTGTCCAGCCCAGTCTGAGGGCAAGGCTCAGCAGATGGGAGGAAGGGAAGAAGAAAGCGTGGGGAGATCAGCAATGAACTGTGGCCCCCTCTTTGCCCAGCTGCAAGCAGCCCAGTGGGTTAGATGAATGGTAGGAAGCGGGGACAGTGACCCTGGCAGAACCCTTTGTTCCAGATGAGGCTGCAGCAGGGGCACTGAGCCATTCACACGCTATCCGAGGGCATCATGCTGGGCACGCTGGGGAGAGGGCATGGCAGCCAGTCACAGGACTTGGCCAGGCAGATAGCTGGATATTCAATAGAGAAACCCAGCTGCAAGCTGCTGAGGCTGGGGGAGGGGCCGCCCCTCAGACCGGAAAAGGCCCTGGTCCCAGCCACTGGCCTTGAATCGCCCTGGTTCTTTCCCCACGCCACCTGGTCATTAGCCTCTGCTTCCTCCTCTCCTGTGTGTGTTTTATTTCTCTAGGAGTTCCAGGATTTTATTTTCACCATTGCATGGGGGCTTTAAAAAAGTTTGTGGGAAAATGGAATTAAAACAATGAAAATTTTTTACAATCTTTTTTGAAGCACCCTCATACATCTTACTTTTCTCTGCAAAAGATCACAATTCTGGCACTGGATAGAGGCAAAACCATCCATATCTCAACCTAATTTTGAAGGGAAGAAAATGGAGACCTCTCCCAAAATCACCCCTCTGTCCCCCTCATAGAGCAATGAGTTGTCTCTGGGCAGCAAAGTTCTTCATAGAGGGGGCACCTGGACAATATGTGAGCCCAAAGTCTGAGTGCATTTTCTTGACCACGTATGTCAGGTGTGGGGAACCTCTGGTCTGCAAGCTGTATGGTGGTGGTGGTGGTGGTGTGTTGTGAAGTCGGTTCCAACTAATAGCAACCCTGCATAGGGTTGCCGAGGCTGTAAATCTTTATGGGAGGAGAAAGTCTCATCTTTCTCCTGCGGAACAGCTGGTAGTTTCAAACTGTTGACCTTGATTAGCAGCCCAACTCATAACCACTACGCTACCAGAGCTCCATTCACAGGCTGTATAAGGCCCACTAAATCATTTCGTCTGTCCCTGCCAAGGCAACCAAAGTTCCAGTCATCACATTGTTGTTGTAGGGGTGAGTTAATTGAATGTTTGATCAAATATGTTATTGTTGTTAAGTATTGTTGAGTCAATCCCAACTCATAACGACCCTTTATAGGGTTTCTGAGGAGTGGCTAATGAGTTTGAACCACTGACATTGTGGTTCAAACAGACTTTGTGGTCCAGCACTTATCCTACAGTGCCACATCAGGACTTTTTGACCTAATATGTCGTTGTTGTTAAGTGCCATTGAGTTGGTTCCTATTCATAGAGACCCTGTATAGGGTTTCTGAGGAGCAGCTAGTGAGTTTGAACAGTTGACCTTGAGGTTCAAACTGACCTTATGGTCAAGTGCTTATCCTACAATGCCACACCAGGACTCCTGACAAAATATAGCAGGCAAATTTTTAAATTGTTCATTTTGTATGGCCTTCGAAAGATGTTATAAATATCCAAATAGCCCTTGGCAGAAAAAAAGGTTCCCCACCCCTGATTTATGCCATAGAGTAGGGGGAGGAAGGCAAGATTAGGTTATCTGTATCTCCTTGCGGTGTCTCTGAACCCCCCTGGTGGCAGTACCCTTGGACTAGGCTCCTGGCCCCCTCCCCACCTCCATGGGATGAACTATGGTTGAGTGGGAACATGAGCCCTCACTGGTTCCTTTTCCCTCTGCCCAGGCCTGGCCAGCAGCCCCGAGTGTGCTTGTGGTCGGAGCCACTTCACCTGTGCGGTGAGCGCCCTTGGGGAGTGTACCTGCATCCCCGCCCAGTGGCAATGTGATGGAGACAACGACTGCGGGGACCACAGCGATGAAGATGGATGCAGTAAGAACGCCCCACAGGATGCTGGGAAGTGGTGGAAGAAGGGCTTGAGGGTGGGAGAGCCAAGGACAGCTCTCATGGAATTTTCTGTGTGTCAGCTGCATCCCACTCAGACACTTGGTCTCTTGCAAGGCTGACCTATGTTCACAACATAAGTGGGACCTTCAAAATGTTCATGGAAGAACTCCTTTATCATTTCATTCCATTTTCCACGAACTTTTTAAAGCCCCATTTCCACCACCCACCCAAATGTCTATGGGTTCATCCATGTATGTCCAAAAAAAATAATCTCAGAAACAAGTGTAGGAAAACATGCATACACACAATTAGAACAACAGGCTGTCTCTTTAAATAGATCCCTCTGTATGAGGAGGCTTCAGAAAGTTTGTGGGAACATTCTGTTATCTTTTCGTTTCCTTTTTCTGTGAACTTTTTGAAGTCCCCTGGTATTTATGTGAATATGCATTTATATACGTATACTGCATTTAAAATGTTTATACTATACATGGACATGGATCCTTTTTGTTTCTGGTCTTGATATTCTGTATGTTGTTGTTATGAAGTGCCGTCGAGTCGATCCCAACCCATAGCAACCCTGTATAGGGTTTCTGAGGAGAAGCTGGTGAGCTTGAACCACCAACCTTGCAGTTCAGATGGCTTTGCAGTCTGATACATTAACCCAGAACTCCAATAGTCTGTATAATCACACCTTTTTGATACCATAAATGTTGCAAGTTCTCCCTTTTAGTAGTACTGTGTAGTAATATAGCATGATAGGTTTAGGTGCCATCTTGGATATATAGAAATATCACTGAGCTAGTTGTCTGGGTTTAGGGGTACACTCTCTCACCTGCAGCATCTATGCCTGAGGGTGGCTAATTAGACTAATGAGAAGAAAGCTACAACCTGGACCTCATTAACCATAACCAATTCACCTAATTGGGATGATGATAAATACCTCACTTTCATGTAGCACTTTCATATGCATTATCTCAAAAGACCTCTGTGAGCTGAGTATAATTATCCCCATTGTATAGTGGAAGACTCTACAGCTAAGAGAAGGTAACTGATTTGCTCAGTGTGATGATTCCAGGCCTGGATATTGAGACCAGATACAACAGTCGTCGTTTAGCAAGAAGAAAAAACAACAACAACAAAACCACACACACACTGCCTTCAAGTTGATTGTGACTCATAGCTACTCTGTATAGGGTTTCTCAGGCTGTAGCCGTTCCTCATAGTGACCCTACATGGGATAAAGTAGAATTGCTCTGCTCCTCGGGGTTTTTAAGACTAAATCAATCTCTGTGGAAGCAAGAAGCCTCTCATGGAGCAGCTGGTGGTTTTGAACTACCAACCTTGCAGTTAGCGATCTAGTGCTTATCCTTTTCGTAAGAGGAAAGGAATTAAAACAAAAGCAAAGAAAAAGCAATTCCTTTTCTTGCACATGTTTTTCCTACTGCTTTCTGTGTGGTTTTGACTTCCTTGGGTTATTCTTTGTCCCCTGCCGTGACTCCCACAGCCACCATTCCCTTCTAGTACTTTCTTTTCTTAGCACAGTTTCTCCATCAGCTGGGGCAGGTGAAGCACAAGTATGTGAAGAAGAGCTTTACCTAAGGAGGATAGGAAGATGGGGGGGAGGGGTGTTTTTTGGTTTTTTTTTTAAAGGTTTTATGTCCCAGTTTAACCTACCTGAGTAAGGATACCAGACTGACTCACTTCTTTTCCTGGGACTCAGTGTTGCCCACCTGCTCTCCGCTCGACTTTCACTGTGACAATGGCAAGTGCATCCGCCGCTCTTGGGTGTGTGATGGGGACAATGACTGTGAGGACGACTCAGATGAACAGGATTGTCGTGAGTGTTGTTGGGGGCCAGGCAGACTCCATCAGTTAGAAAACATGATATCCTGCTCCCAGGTCACCTCGTGGGTTTTCAGCTCCTTCCCGGGGTAGATGGGCCCTCCTGATCCCTCTTGGCAACAGTGGAGCATCTAGGAGGCATGATGTTGGGCTTCCAGGTGCTGGGACCCCACTGCATGTCGTGGCCTGACTCCTTTGTGCCTGTACCCACCCACAGCCCCACGGGAGTGTGAGGAGGACGAATTCCCCTGCCAGAACGGTTACTGCATCCGCAGCCTATGGCACTGCGATGGTGACAATGACTGTGGAGACAACAGTGATGAGCAGTGTGGTGAGTACCAGCCCTGGTAATAGCCCATGGATGGCCTGGCCCTACCACGACCTGACCTTGAGCTGCCCCAGGTATCTGAAGTGACTGGAGGAAGGCAGGAGGACAGAGCAGTCTAGACCTCTTCCAGGAGCCCGGGAACCAGGATCTGTACCCCAATCTCTCCAGGACCTCAGTTTTACCTGGAATACCCAAGCCAAACCAAACCCACTGCCATTGAATGAAACCCCATACAGTGACCCTGTAGGCCATCTGAGGCTGTAAAGCTTTACAGGAGCAGAATAGCCTCATCTTTCTCCCATGGACCTGTTGGTGGGTGTGAACCGCCGACCTTGAGGTTAGCAGTCCAGTGCTTATCCTGTAGCACTACCAGAGTCCACACCAAATCTGTGCAGACTGTAAGGAAGGGCAGGGTCAAACCCACAGGAACAGTGAGGTTGAGAGTTAGGATGGATGGTGACAGGGTTCCCTGCAGGCTCCCTCAACACTGCTGTCCCACTGCGTCTCTCCCCATTCTGCAGACATGCGCAAATGCTCTGACAAGGAGTTCCGCTGCAGTGATGGAAGCTGCATTGCTGAACATTGGTTCTGTGATGGTGATGCCGACTGCAAAGATGGCTCTGATGAGGAGAGCTGTCGTGAGTGGCCTCAGACCTCAGGCTGCTGGGCTGGGAGAGGGCAAAGGGCTCCATCCCACAGGCTCAGGGGCAAGGTCAGGAGTGCATGTATAGTGAACGAGGAGGGTGGGTTCCCGAGAAGCAGGTCCTCCTAGGCAGGGCTAGGGCAGGACCAGGTTCCCCAGGTAGCACATCTGAATGTGGGAATCTGGCAGGGCTATCCCATAGGAAATCAGGTATCATTTACCTTGAGGAAGGTGCCCAACCTGAGAATCTTGCCCCTTTGAGGAGTCAAGGCCTCCTGCTCCATCCAGGCCTGAGTGTAACGCCCCTCCCTCCAGCTTCAGCCGTACCTGCGCCCCCCTGCAGCCTGGAGGAGTTCCAGTGTGCTTACGGCCGCTGCATCCTTGATATCTACCACTGTGACGGCGATGACGACTGTGGGGACTGGTCAGACGAGTCTGACTGCTGTGAGTACTCGGGCCAGTGGTCAATGGTCAGCAGGAGGGGCGAGGGGAGGCCAGGCTGGGAGGTGCCAACTGCGGCATCTGGACTCCCAGACATGGAGAGTCCCGGGCACTGGGCTGACAGGCTTTCTGTGTGCATGCACTGGTCAGACGAGTCTGACTGCTGTGAGTGTTCGGGCCAGTGGCCAGCAGGAGGGGAGGCCAGGCTGGGAGGTGCCAACTGCGCCAAAGCTCAGGGGAGGCATTCCTGGACTCCCAGAGATGGAGGGTCCCGGGTGCTGGGCTGACAGGCTCTCTGGATGCATGCACTGGCTAGAGGCAGGAGTCTGCTATCTTTCCCCAGCCTCCCACCAGCCCTGCCGCTCCGGGGAATTCATGTGTCAGAGTGGTCTGTGTGTCAATGCTGGCTGGCGCTGTGATGGCGATGCGGATTGTGATGACCAATCAGATGAGCGCAACTGCAGTGAGTGGCAGACGGCACCGAAGGGCTGAGCTGGGACTAGAGAGAGGGGTTGTGGATTCAAAGAGGGCACCATAAATAAAACTTGAAGGCATTGGACAGGACTGCTATGTACAGTTGCACAGGTTGTACACTGCATCGAGTGCCATATTCAGAGGGATGCCATTCACATGACAGACAACACTGTTGTATATTCATCACAGCCATTTTCTAGCTGATGGCAGTAAAGATGTTAAGTCCTGTTGAGTTGGTTCCGACTCATGGCGACCATGTGTAGGGTTTCTGAGGAGCAGCTGATGAACTTGAACTGCCAACCTTGTGGTTCAAATTGACCTTACAGTCCAGCGCGTTAACCTGCAGTTAACCTGTATCTTGAAGAGGGGAAATATCCAAGTCAGTTGCCTGAGACTTGATTCTGACTTATGGTGACCCTGTGTATGTCAAAGTAGAACTCCATAGGGTTTTCAAGATCTTTCAGAAGTAGTTTGCCAGGCCTTTCTTCCGAGGTTCCTCTGGGTGGATTTGAACCATCAACCTTCTGGTTAATAGCCAAGCACTTAACTGTTTGAGCTACCCAGAGACTCCAAAGTATCTTGAGAAAGTATCACACAAAGATGCCCCATGGGCCAGCAGCGAGGGTGATGTTGAGAGGGCCGGCTCGGGCAGACACACTGGGTAAAGTACAGCTCTGGGGGTCAGGGTGGCCTATCAGACTGTAATGGGCCAGCCTTTCACTAGACTTTTGCTTTGCTTAGCCACCTCAATGTGCACTGCTGAACAGTTCCGCTGCCGGTCAGGTCGCTGTGTCCGCCTGTCCTGGCGCTGTGATGGAGAAGATGACTGTGCAGACAACAGTGATGAAGAGAACTGTGAGAACACAGGTAAGGATTCCTAGGACTCCCCCAGGACTCCCCCAGACCCTTTATCCTGTAGTCGGAGTAGCAAGAGGAAATTGCTCCTCAGAAACCCTATACAGGGTTGCTATGGTCCGGAACCGACTTGACGGCACTTAACAACAACAACAACAACAACCGTCTAGGAGGGAGTTGCTGAGGCTTTATTCATATCTTGTCTATGGTCTGGATTTTTCCTGCCCTTCCCATTGACCAGGGTCAAATCCAAGTGCCTCTGTTGACCTGCAACCTTAGGGCCTGGAACACAATGACCACTCACATTCTAAATCCCACGCGGCCCATGCCTTTTCCTCTGGCCTGGTGACAAGGGCTTGCGCCCCTAGTCAGATCCAGTGCCAAGCACATAGATGTACTTTCTCATTTGTCCCACAGCCTTAATTGTCCCAATGAAGTGTTCTGGGGAGAAAATGAATGCAGACATTCAGCCAGCCCTGTCTGAGCTGTTTCCTGCCTTGGACCCCAACCCTCCCACCTTGAGTCTCATCTGTCTCCAGCTCTCCCTAGAAAATGACAGGCTCCCCATCCTTTTGTTGACCCAAACCCTGCCCTGCTGTGACTGGCCCTCCCTCCCGCCCGCCCTTCCTTTCTAGGCAGCCCCCAGTGTGCCTCGGACCAGTTTCTGTGTTGGAACGGGCGCTGCATTGGACAGAGGAAGCTATGCAACGGGATCAATGACTGTGGTGACAACAGTGATGAAAGCCCACAGCAGAACTGCCGTGAGTGTCTTCAGTGGGCGGGCCTGGCCCATGGTTTGCGGCTGAACCCCACCCAGAGAGCTCAAAGGGAATCCTCCCCAGGGACTCTGGCCGCTTTGGGAGCTGTTCTTCGTGGTCCAGGTGGAATGCCAAGTTGGCTGTGTGGAGGAGGATTCTGGGCTCAACTCCCATCTCTGACTTGATTGGCACAGGGCCCCGGACGGGTGAGGAGAACTGCAATGTTAACAACGGTGGCTGCTCCCAGAAGTGCCAGATGGTGCGGGGGGCAGTGCAGTGTACCTGCCACACAGGCTACCGGCTCACAGAGGACGGGCACTCGTGCCATGGTGAGCTGGGGCCTGGATGAGAGCAGGGCTAGGTTGCTGGGCAGAGGCAGCAGACAGGCGGCTGTGTTTGCTATGGGTCAGGCAGTCGCCAGATGACCTTGCTTATCATCACAATAACCCTGGGAGGCAAGGATTGTCCCTCCCATTTCACAGATGGGAAACCCGAAGCTCAGAGAGGTTAAGTAACTTACTGATGGCCACACAGCTGGTGAGTAGCAGAGTTGGGGTTGCAGCTCAGAGGTCTACATGACTCCAAAGCGCTTCATCACTTGTTATCCAGCCTTCTTGCCTGGCTTGGGAAGTAGAGGGACACGTGGGCAGGAAAGCCACCAGTCAGCCTGGGAGTTGGGGGTAGGAGGATGTCAGAAGGGAGATCTGACCCTGCCTGGTTCTCCTAGATGTGAACGAATGTGCTGAGGAGGGGTATTGCAGCCAAGGTTGCACCAACAGTGAGGGGGCTTTCCAGTGCTGGTGTGAAGCAGGCTATGAACTACGGCCTGATCGGCGCAGCTGCAAGGCTCTGGGTAAGGGATGATGGCATTGGGCTGGAGGTGCACAGGGTGCGTGGAGACTGACCAGGTGTTGAGAGCTTTGTCAGTTAAGTGGAGCAATGGGTTGCACTTCGGGAGGAGACATTCCAGTCCAGAGTCTCTCTCTCCTCTAACAGTGTAGCTGAGTGCTTGGGCATGCCTTAGAGGTCAAGGGAACTAGGGGTAGCTCTGCAGTCCAGTTGGGACTCCATTTCTATGCTGTTTCCCAGGGCCGGAGCCTGTGCTACTGTTCGCCAATCGTATTGACATCCGGCAGGTGCTACCGCACCGCTCTGAGTACACACTGCTACTCAACAACCTGGAGAACGCCATAGCCCTGGACTTCCATCACCAACGCGAGCTGGTCTTCTGGTCCGACGTCACCTTAGACCGGATCCTCCGGGCCAATCTCAATGGGAGCAACGTGGAGGAGGTTGTGTCTACTGGGTTAGAGAGCCCAGGTAGGGAATGAGGCCCCAGGGGAAGGAGGGAGAGCCACACTGGTCACTTAACAATGGAGGGAATAAGCTGGTGGCTTGCAAATCTAGGGCAGCAGAACAGTTTTCCTTCCAGAGAAATTTTAGGTCAGCATGTTGTTGTTGTTGTTAAGTACCGTGGAGTCGATTCCGACTCATAGATACCCTGCACAGGGTTTCCAAGGCTGCAAATCTTTACGGGAGCAGAAAGCCTCATCTTTCTCCCGCGGAACACTAGTAGTTTCGAACTGCTGACCCTGAGGTTAGCAGCCCGATTCATAACCGCTACACTACCAGAGCTCCTTGAAGGTCAGCATTTTTTGTTGTTGTTGTTATTAAATGCCGTCGAGTCGGTTTTGACCCATAGCGACCCTGGATAGGGTTTCCGAGGCTGTAAATCTTTACGGGAGCAGATTGCCTCATCTTTCTCCCACGGAGCAGCTGGTATTTTCGAACTGCTGACCTTCCAGTTGGCAACCCGATTCGTAACCACTACGCTACCAGAGCTCCTTCAGCATAGTGTGTATTAATTTCACCGCTTCAGATGGATAATAGTCACTCGTTACTGAGCTCAATACCCGTGAACAAGGAGACTATTTTGATGCATATGGATGACAGTTATAGTTTTTTATCAGCCTTAACATCCAATTCATTTCTGAATTTTGTTTTGATTGCTCAGTAGCAAATGATTCTGATTGACTTAGAATTTGATATTAGTTGCCATCCAGTCAATTCCCATTCACGGCAGCCCAGGTGTGCAAAGTAGGACTGCTCCATAGGCTTTGAAAGCTGCGACCTTTTGGAAGCAGATCACCAGACTTGTCTTCCAAAGTACCTCTGGTTGTGTTCGAACTGCCAACCTTTTGGCTTGTAGTCAAGCCCTTCATTGCTTGAGCCACACAGACATTCAAACAGTTACAGATTACAAACAAGCAAAAAACCACCACCACCAGCTCACTTTGTAATCATGAGCTACCTACAAGTAGGTGATGTGGATTCAAATTTAGAAGTGTGCACGTTGGAACCTAAAGCTTATGGAACTTCTAAAACATCTTCAGAATGCCAGTTGCAATTGACAAGGCCTGAAACTATGCAGAAAGGTCCCTGGGTGTGCGTCAGGGATCCAGAATTTGGGAAGTGGGAGTGTGGTTGGCTATGAGGAGAGACTGCTTGACCTTGGACAGTGATCCGAGTTCTCTGTACCCTTATCTTCATGGGGATTAGATTTCCTTGCTCATAGAGTTGTGAGGATTCAGTGAGTTAGTGCACGTAAAATGGCTAGAACAATACCTGACCTAAGTTTGCTCCATTTCTATGGCACCGAGAAGCCAGGACTGAATGCCTCTTGTTTCTTTGGTACTGAGGAGTCAGGACTGAATGCCTGATACCTCTCCACTGCCTCTTTCCACCAGGGGGCCTGGCTGTGGACTGGGTCCACGACAAACTCTACTGGACTGACTCGGGGACCTCCAGGATTGAGGTGGCCAATCTGGATGGGGCCCACCGGAAGGTCCTGCTGTGGCAGAACTTGGAGAAGCCCCGGGCCATTGCCTTGCACCCAATGGAGGGGTGAGTGATGTCTTGGTCACCCAAGTCTCTCCTGCAATCTCTGGGACCCACTTCATAAATGTGAAGTCAACATCAGGGACTCTATACCACAACACACTTGACACACCTGGTCTGTAGTAACTGATTGTGTGGGCTTAGGCTGATTAGTTAATTTCTCTCTGCCTCCATTCACTTATTTCTAAATTGGTGATAAAAATCATACCTACCTCATAATTGTGTGAAGATGAAAAGAGATGATGCATTTTAAAGAGGACATTCTGTATATTAGATAAATTATAGTTGTTTTGTGTCTTTATTATTAGTTGACAGGGTTGGGTATGGTACTATAAGATAAACACTCGACCACAAGATTGGTTTGCAAGGCTGGCGGTTCAAACTCACCAGCCACTTCTTGAAAACCCTGTACAGGGTTGCTATGAGTCAGGACCAACTCAACAGCATTTAACAATAACAACAATAGTAATTATTCAAGGAAAAAAGTCCCCTCAAATGAAAGTTCGTAATCTCTGACTTTTTAATATTCAGTACAGTGAGTTGAGGGCAGGAGGGTTATTTTCTAAGATTCTGAAGTTCTGGATCAAATTTAGACCCACTGTACATGTGTGAGTATGAAAAATAGGCATGGTAGAAATATGACAAAGAAGAAACTCCCTGTCCTAATTATTATGAAACTATTTTGCCCATTCCACAAGAGTAGGGATTTTTGTCTTGACAACTGCTGCATCCCCAATGCAAACAATAGTTCCCATAGTACCAATCACCAATACGTGGATTCTTGACCCGTGGCAACCCCATGTGTGTCAGAGTAGAACTGTGTTCTGTAGAGTTTTCAGTTTCAGTGACTGATGTTTCAGAAGTAGATCACAAGGCCTTTTTTTTTAAGATGCCTCTGGCTGGACTCAAACCTACATCCTTTCAGTTAACAGCAGAGTATGTTAACTGTTTAGACCACCATGACACTTTGATCATGGTTGTTAGGTGCCATGGAGTTGGCACCGACTCATAGCGACCCTATGCACAGCAGAACGAAACAATGTCCGATCCTGGGCCAACCTCACTACTGTTGCCAC
>NW_006408593.1:12757474-12778986 GCF_000296735.1 Chrysochloris asiatica | reverse complement strand
GTTTTTCTTCATAGAACCCAGCTTCTCGTATTATTTGCTCAGCATATGGGTTGAATAAGTATGGTGAAAGAATGCAACCTTGTTGCACACCTTTTTAAATTTTAAAACATTCAGTGTTCCCATGCTCTGTTCGAACAACTGCTTCTTGGATTCCTCATGAGCACAGTTAAGTGTTCTGGAATACTCATACTTCAAAATGTTGTCCATAGCTTGTCATGATCCACACAATCGAAAGCCTTTGTGTAGTCAATAAAGCACAGGTAAACATCTTTCTGATAATTTCTGCTTTCAGCCAAGCTCTATCGGACATCAGCAATGATATCCCTCATTCCACAGCCTCTTCTGAATCCGGCTTGAACTTCTGGAAGTTCTCTGTCAATGTATGGTTGTAGCCATTTCTGTATTACCTTTAGAAATGGCTACAACCATACATTGACAGAGAACTTCCAGAGGTTCAAGCTGGATTGACTCTGATCATAGTGAACCCAAAAACCAAACCCACTGCCACCGGGTCTGTTCTGACTCCTAGCAACCCCACAGGACAGAGTAGAACTGCTACCTTGGGTTTCCAAGAATAGAAATCTTTACAAGAGCAGACAGCCTCACCTTTCTCCCTCAGAGCAGCTGGTGTGTTCAAACTGCTGACCTTGCGAGTTACTAGCCCCACATGTAACCCACTCCACCCCCAGGAATCCTTGTGATCATAGTTGTTGTTGTTAAGTGCTGTTGAGTCAGTTCTCACTCATAACAACCCCTGATGGGGTTTCCGAGGTGAATGTGATCAGCTGACCTTGTGGTTCAAACTGTGACCTTGTAGTCTAGTGCTTATCCTACAGCACCACACCAGGACTCTATTGTTGCTGTAAAGTGCCATCTAGTCGGTTCCAATTCTTATTTACTCTATATAGGGTTTCCAAGGAGCAATTGGTGAATTTGAACCACTGACTTTGTGGTTCAAAACGACCTTGCAATCCAGTGCTTATCCTATGCACCACACCAGTACTTCATAGTAGGTACTTTTGGAAAATCACTAAATGAATAAATGCCCTGTCTAAAGACAAGTTAAATTAAAATGTATTTAATAAAAATAGTACTCTGGACTAATCAAAAAGCAAGCCCGGGTGATGCAGTGGTTAAAGCACCCAAAGGTAAACTAACAGGTTGGCGGTTCAAATCCACTAGCCAATCCATGGTAGAAAGATGTGGCAGTCTGCTTCCATAAAGATTTGTAGCCTTGGAAACCCTATGGGGGCAGTTCTGTTGTTAAGTGCCATCAAGTTGGTTCCGACCCATAGCAGCCCTGTATAGGGTTTCCGAGAAGTGACTGATGAGCTTGAGCCACCGACCTTGCAGTTCAAACCGGCTTTGCAGTCCAGAGCATTAGCCCGCAGCGCCACACCAGGACTCCTATATGTGTATGGTCACTGAGTTGGAATCGACCCAGTGGGTTTGGGTTGGGGCTAGACAGAATATATTACCTACTAGCTGGAATCATTTGGGTTGAATAGATAGAAGCCAGATGACTAACCTGCCCTCTGCTGCAACTGTTTCCTTTTCTCCCTCGCTAGTACCATCTACTGGACAGACTGGGGCAACACACCCCGCATCGAGGCCTCCAGCATGGATGGCTCTGGTCGTCGCATCATTGCCGATACCCATCTCTTCTGGCCCAACGGGCTCACCATCGACTATGCCGGGCACCGTATGTACTGGGTGGATGCTAAGCACCATGTCATCGAGAGGGCCAATCTGGACGGAAGTCACCGCAAGGCTGTCATTAGCCAGGGTGAGGCCCTTCTTCTGCTGTTCTCTCTCATTCTCCTTGTCCCGTCCCTGCCCCGGGAGACTTGCCAGAGGGTGATGTGTGTTCTGTGCAGGCCATGTGTGGACTGAGATCTTCCTGAACTTTCTCCAGGCCTCCCGCACCCCTTTGCCATCACAGTGTTTGAAGACAGCTTGTACTGGACAGACTGGCATACCAAGAGCATCAACAGTGCTAACAAGTTTACAGGCAAGAACCAGGAAATCATTCGCAACAAACTCCACTTCCCTATGGACATCCACACGTTGCACCCGCAGCGCCAGCCGCCAGGTAAAATACTGCTTGTTGTGTGAGCCAGAAAAGTCCGTGACTGATGTGGCCTCTGGTGCCCTTGAGGACCTTCCCTGCACCTGTCACAGTTGGTTGTCTTTGCTTCCGGCAGAAAAATTCAGGATTGACACTGACATTGGACTAACTCCCCCCTCTGCTGGACATTCAGAGTGTTAAAACATGGAGACTTACGAATGAGGAATTTGATTCAGTCAGCTTCACTGTTGTTAGGCGCCATCAAGTCAGTTCTGACTCATAGCAACCCTGTGTACAACACAGCAAAACACTGCCTGGCCCTCTACCATCCTCACATTTGTTATGTCTGAGCCCAGTGTTCATAGATACTGTGTCAGTCCATCTTGTTGAGGGTCTTCCTCTTTTTCGCTGACCATCTACTTTACCAACATGATGTCCTTCTTCAAGGACCGGTCAATCTGATAGCATGTCCAAAGTATGGGAGACAGAGTCTCACCATCCTCACTTCTAAGGAACATTCAAGCTGTACTTCTTCCAAGATATTTATTTGCTCTTCTAGCCCACCGAAAACCAAATCCACTGCCAATGAGTTGATTCCAACTTAGCAACCCTATAGGAACTGACTAGACGACACTTAACAACAACAACATACAGGGTTTCTAAGACTGCAGTTCTTTACAGAAGCAGGCCGCTTCATCTTCTTCCATGCAGCAGTTGGTAGATTTGAACCACCAACCTTGCGGTTAGCAGCCCAATGACTAACCCACCATGCCACCAGGCTGTTGTTCTTCTGTTTTTCTGACTACCTGTGGTATATTCAATATTCTTTATCAACACCTTAATTCCAAGCCATAATTTCTTCTTTGGTCTTTTTTATTCATCTTCCAGCTTCCACATGTATATGAAATAATTGAAAAGACCATGGTTTCTTAGGTGTACCTCAGTCCCCAAAGCGACATATTTGCTTTTTAACACTTTAAAAAGGTCTTTTGCTGCTGATTTGCCTGATAAAATGTTGTTAAATGCCATCAAATTGACTCCAACTCATAGCAACCCTGTATAGGGTTTCCTAGGAGTAGCTGGTGAGTTTGAACCACTGACCTTGTGGGTAACAGTCCAGTGCTTATCCTATAATACCACACCAGAACTCCAGTACAATAATGCATCATTTAATTTCCTGACTTCTGATTCCATGGGCATTGATTGTGTGAATCCAGAGGAAAAGTTTTTCGTGGTGTTGCTTATTGGTCCAGCTTAGAGAATTTTTGTTTTATTTGTGTTAAGTTATAATCTGTGGCACTGTAGGTTAATGCGCCAGACTGCAAAGCCATTTGAACTGCAAGGTTGGTGGTTCAAGCTCACCAGCTGCTCCTCAGAAACTCTATTCAGGGTCGCTATGGGTCGGAACCAACTCAATGGCACTTAACAACAGCAACATAATCCATACTGAAAGTTACAGGCTTTGATCTTCATCAATAAAGGCTTCGAGTTCTCTTTTCAGCTTCACTGTTTCTAGCTAATTCATGTAAATATTTATAGGGCATCTTCTATGAGTCAAGTACTTACTGGACTACCAGTTGGGGCGATACAAACTATAATAAGACAAAGTTTCTGCCTTCAGGGAGCTTAAACAAAACAAAACCTATTGCTGTCTGGTTGGTTCCAATTTATAGCAGCGCCATAGAACAGAGTAGAACTGCCCTATAGGGTTTCCAAGGCTGTAGCCATTATGGAAGCAGACTACCATAACTTTCCCCCACATGGCGACTGGTGGGTTCCTTTTCAGGGAGTTGACACCCTAGCTGGTGGCTCTGTTGGACAAGCACTGGATTGCTAACCACAGCAGCTCACCAAACCCACCAACCACTCCTCGGGAGAAAGAGGAGGTTTTTTGCTCCTTCAAAGATTTTTTTCAGCTTTGAAAACTCTATACAGGGTCACTGTGAGTGAACCAACTCAACAGTAACAGACAACAAACACTGTAGCTAAACCCCTATTCCTTAGCATGGAGTCCACTTTTGTAAACCTTGTGTCTTACCTGATCCTCTTGCTTTGGTCTTGTTGAGCAGGGAAAAACCGTTGTGGGGACAACAATGGAGGCTGCACCCACCTGTGTCTACCCAGTGGCCACAACTATACCTGTGCCTGCCCCACTGGTTTCCGCAAGATCAGCAGCTACGCCTGTGCCCAGAGTAAGTGGGTCTGGGCACCAGCCTTGATGAGGGTGGGTGGAAGGAATAAAGAGCAGGAGTTTGAGGGATTGCCTGATGCGAGGAAGCACCGGGCCCAGGGGACTCCTGTGTCAAAGCTGAGGGCTTCACTGTATTTGCTAAAGGCTTAGTAGCTTCAGTTGAGTATGTATGCCTGCATCCAGCTTGTTTAATATCACTAGGTAGGGTGCTTTGTCTATAGGCAACAAGAGGGTACCAGCCCCTTATAGAAAGAACTGAAGGGGGTTTGGTAGGAGTGGTTTCCTACCCTTCACCTCTAGCCTTACCCTGTTGAAGCCTTTCTTCAGCCCCTACACTAGGGAGCTAAAATTAGAGTCCCTGATGATGCCCTGTATACACAGAAAAATACCAAGCCTGTTTCCATCAAGTCAATTCTAACTCATGGCGACCCCACGTGACAGAGTCGAGCTGCTGTGTAGGATTTCCTCACTTGTAATCTTCGCTGAAGCAGATTGCCATGCCTTTGTCCTGCAGAGCCGCTGGGTAGGTTTGAACCACCAGCCAACCTTCAAGTTAACAGCCCATCACAAACCACTTGTGCTATCCAGGAGCCATTCTGTTACTAGCCCAAACCAAACCCCCGGCCATCGAGTTCATTCTGACTCATGGTGACCCTGTATGGAATGGTCAGGGCTGTAAATCTTTACAAGAGCAAAAAGCCTCACTCTTCTCTCACAGACTGGCTGATGGGCTTGAATTGCAGACATTATGGTTAGCAGTCTAGTACTTATCCTATAGTGCCACTAGGGCTCCTGTTTATATAAGCCTTAGATGACTAGGTGTCTAACAAGTGAAAACACAATGTGATGCCCTGTCTGCTGGGCTCTGCCTGAGCAGCTGCTTTGGCCTTCTTTGGGCTCCTGCAGATATTTCCTGAGAATAGTCCCCAGAGGAGTGCAAGGGACATGAAGTAATTCCCTGCACGTTATCAGCAGTTCTTACACCATTGCTGTGTACCCGGCTGGCCCTTTTATCCCTGGTTAAAATCAAATTCTTATGGGATCTGGGTTCTTTCCAGAGAATGAAATTTAGACATATTGTTTTCATTCTTATTTCATGCTCTTGAGTGTCCCCACACACACACACACATTCCTTTGTGCCCAGCTCTTCCCATATTGTTGGTGAGATATAGGAGGTTTTTCCAGAAGTTTCCCCATAAGGCTTTCCCATAGATTGGAAGAAGATAGTTGGTAACGTTAGGCAGGAGTGCCTTTCCAGGAAGGAAAATGTGCTGGGGAAATAGACCAGGGTGGAGGCAGGGGATAGTGTATAGGGGAGTGACCAGAGTTACAGTTCTGCAGTCAGTCAGAATTCAAGTTCCAGCTCTGTTACTTTGTAGCCAAGGTATACAACTTAACCTGTGTGAGCCTCAGGGGTGCTCATCTAAAATGCAGGAACAAGAATAGCTTGTATCTCAAATGATTAGTGTAAGGGTAAAAGAGAGCAGGCAATAAAAGCACCGACTTCAGTGTCTGGCGAGGAAGATGTGCTCAGTTCACAGTAGCCATTGGCCCCATTCCAGCAGAGAAGAGCAAGAGAAAAGACTTTAGATGATGAATGGGGCAGCTAATGCCTAAAACAGTCATGGAAATCAGAGAAGTAGTGAGGGGCTGGGGAGATGGTGATCGGCCAGTGCACTGGAGGAGGTGGAGAAAAAGTAGGAGAGTAGGAGGAGAGGGAAGTTAACATGAGAGCGAATAGACTCTTAAACAGGATGCCCCTCTGGGCTCTGGATAGAACCCATATCCATTTGATCCCAAACTCTGATTCTGCCAGCCTGGGTGGCCCAGAGCTCAAAGTGGGTCTACCGTGTGAATGTTAGGGGGCAAAGGGCACCAGATCCCAGGAAATGTGATGAACCAGATGTCACGCAGGTGAGCGTCTGTGTCTGTCACTATTATTGGATTTAGAGCATTAAAAGGAGACCCCTTTCGGCCTTTGATCAGGTCTTGACAAGTTCCTGCTTTTTGCCCGAAGGATGGACATCCGTCGGATCAGCTTCGACACTGAGGACCTGTCCGACGATGTCATCCCACTGGCTGACGTGCGCAGTGCTGTGGCCCTTGACTGGGACTCCCGGGATGACCACGTATACTGGACAGATGTCAGCACTGACACCATCAGCAGGGCCAAGTGGGATGGAACAGGACAGGAGGTAGGGCCCAGTGTGGGCCCAGCCCCTTGGGGAGGACAGAGGTAGAGGGATAGATTCTTCCCTCTTCAGGGTAAGGGCTTCCTATGCCTTTGTCACCTTGGGAATTAGCTTAAGTTTGGGTCCCAGAGGTTGGGCAATAGTATACTTGGTGATAGAGTTTTGTTTCCTGTGCAGGTGGTAGTGGATACAAGCTTGGAGAGTCCTGCAGGTCTGGCCATTGATTGGATCACCAACAAGCTGTACTGGACAGATGCAGGTATGTGCGGGCCACCCTGGCCACTGTCATTGGTGCCTTACTTAAAACCTTGACTTCAGGTAAAAGGGACTTGATGCTTCTCCTAAGCAGCTTCTGCCTTGGCCTTAAGTCCTTGGTAGGTCAGGAGTGATGGGGCTGCTGCAGAGCCGAAAGGAGAAGCTTACACGTGAGGGTTTGGCATTTGTCAATCAAATAGCAGCTGTGTAGCTGCTGCTAGGGGATATTTTGAGACATTTCAGATGAGGAAGCTCTATTGTTGTTGTTGTTGTTGTTAAGTGCCATCGAGTCGGTTCCGACCGATAACGACCCTGTACAGGGTTTCCGAGGGTATAAATCTTTACGGGAGTAGAAAGCCTCATATTTCTCCCGCGGAGTGGCTGGTAGTTTCGAACCGCTGACCTTTAGGTTCGCAGCCCAATTTGTAACCACTACGCTACCTATAGCTGTGTTTTTTTCTTCCATCCTATCTGAATATAACAGTCATCTTCTGTTAACCAGATGGGTGTGGAAGGCAAGAAGAGTGCTTCATACCAGTGCTACTCAAAGTGTGGTTCGTAGATCAGCAGCAGCAGCAGCATCACCTGGGAACTTGTTCAAAATGCAAATCCTTGGGCCCCACCCGAAACCTACTGAAACAGAATCTATGGGGGTCAGCTTCAGGAATCTGTATTTTAACAGGCTCTCTTGATTTTTTAATGCACACTACAGTTTGAGAAACATTGTCTTAAATTACAGGGCAGAGCTGGTCACTTTGGTTGGGGAAGCCTTGCTCTTCCAAGAAATGACACTCATTTCTTCTCACAAGTCAGTCAACTAATTACCCATTATGCCACCGTCACCAAATATCTACTGAGCATCTGGGGCATGCCAGTCTTCATGCTGGGCAAGGAAGGCAAGAGTGTGAATGAGTTAAGACCAGAGTGAACATCTGAGTCGTCTTCTTGGTAGGTACGGACCGGATTGAAGTGGCCAACACAGATGGCAGCATGCGGACAGTACTCATCTGGGAGAACCTTGATCGTCCCCGGGACATAGTGGTCGAACCCATGGGCGGGTGAGCACCTGCCCCTTGAAATAAGTTCTCCTCACCCCCTAGACCTGAATACTAGACGGGAACATGGCAACTAGGGAAACCGATTAGATAGATCTTATGGACACTCCAAGGAACAGAGCCTATTTCTTCTGTGAGCAAAGAAATCGCTTCATCTTGTTTTTTTTTTGGTCAGCTTACAAAAAATAACTCATTGTAAAAACAAAAAATCTAATTTATAGAAAGTGAAAAGTCCTCTATAATCTTACTCTCCAGTAATAACCACTGCTAACAGTATAGGAAACTCTTTCTAGATTTTCTTTTATTGTTGTTGTTATTAAATGCCATCGAGTCAGTTCCAACCCATAGCAACCCTGCATAGGGTTTTCAGGGAGCTTTGTGATTCCAACTAACTTTGCAGTGCAGCGCATGAATCCACAGCGCCACACATATTTGTTACTGGTAGTGGTTTGGGTTTTATTAAAAAATGGCTTCCTATTTTGTCTTTATTTTTAAATTTTTCATTATATAGCTCTGATATTTTTTCATGTGATGATATATATCCATCTTGTCCTTAATGCTTATAGAGTAGTCTGTTATATTTTTGTGTCATAATTATTCAACCCATCTAGTCAAGCAAACCTTTCTACTTTCTGTCTTCAGTTGCTCTCTTTCTTTATATTTCCCTGTAGGCCTTCATTGCTGAGTACCCCTTTAGCAATGGCTTCACTTAAGACCCTAGGGTAGCTTTTGACAGTGGTGAAGATAGAAGACCTTCAGAGAAAACTCTGAACCCAGGGATAAGGCTGGGCGCTGGGCAGTAACTGGACACTTGTAAGACCTCCCTTGCCTGTTCTCAGGTACATGTATTGGACTGACTGGGGCGCAAGTCCCAAGATCGAACGAGCTGGCATGGATGCCTCGGGCCGGCAGGTCATCATCTCTTCTAATCTGACCTGGCCTAATGGACTGGCCATTGACTACGGGTCCCAGCGGCTCTACTGGGCTGATGCTGGCATGAAGACAATTGAATTTGCTGGGCTGGATGGCAGCAAGAGGAAGGTAAGAGTGGTACCCAGACATCCTCCCACAGAATCGCATTTTGAGCTCTTGACCACAGCCCTGACAGTTTCCGGTCAGCACTCACTAGCTGGCAGATGACAGGAATTAGGAAGACATAGGGCTTATGGGACAAGACTTGCATGGGGGTGGGTGGCTGTTTCTGAAGCTGTAAATCTTTACGGGAGCAGAAAACCTCATCTTTCTCCAAAGGAGCACCAGGTAGATTCAAACTACTGACCTTATGGTTTTCAGCTCAGCTTGTTATCCATTATATTACCATGGTGCCTTAGCCAGCATGTTACCATTGTTATTTTCTAAGTGCCGTCTAGTCAATTGTGACTCAGAGCAACCCTGTGTAAGGTTTCTGAGGAGCATTTGGTGGGATTGAACCACTAATCCAGTGCTGATCCTACAGTGCCACACCAGGAATCCTTAACCATCATAACTAATGCTAATTAATTACCAACTGCATACTGAACCCATGATATATGAGGGCTTCAACAGTTTGTGGAAAAATTCTCTTAATTCCATTTTTCCATGAACTTTTTTGAAAACTTCTCACATTTGTTTTTGTTATTGTTTATTTTGTTATAATTTTAAACTTACGGAAAAGTGGCAAAAAGAACAAATAACACTTGCCACATTTGCTCGGTCGTTCTCATTTGTTCTGTGTGTGAGTATGTGTATAATTGTTCTTCTGAGTCATCTGAGATCAAGCTGGAGATATCCTGCCCCTTGACCTCAAAATATTTCAATGCATATATCCTAAGAATAGGATATTGTCCTACATAACTGCAATATAGTGATCAAAATCAAGGAATTTGACACTGATACGATATGACTCTCTAATCGACAGTCCGTATTCAATTTCACTACTGGTTGTCCTGGTATGCCCTTAATCACTTTTCATTTTTGGGCCAAAATGCAATTCAGGATCACTGACTGTGTTTCATAGTCAGGTCTCTTTAAAGTCTAATCTCAAACCCTTCCACAGCCTTTCTGTTTCTTTCCTGACTTTTGCATTTTTATTGTAAAGGTAGAGTGCCCCTCAATGTGGATTTGTCCAGTGTTTGGGAAGGATTTTGCATAAATTAAGCCCTGTTTTACACTCCCAGTGTATCTCGTTCATAGGCGTATGATGTTGGCATGTCCCATTATTGGTGATGTTAATTTTGATTGCTGGGTCTAAAGTAGCATCCATTGAAAAGTTGCTATTTTTCCTTTTGTAAATACTAAACAATTGATGGTTACAACAATGGACTCAAGCAGCAACAGGGAAGGGATAACACCAACACATCATCCTGTTAAACTTACAATCATTATGAGTAGTTGCAATTGACTTAACAGCACCTACCAACAGTAACAGCTTCCTGGTGTGATGCTGTGGGATAAAGCGCTGGACTGCAAGGTCGGTTTGAGCCACAAGGTTGGCGGATCAAATTCACCAGCCACTCCTTGAAAACCCTATACAGGTTGCTATGAGTTGGAACCAACTTGACAGCACTTAACAACAACAACAACAAGCAATTTGTCGAGAAACACCTTAAGACTTTGTAAATCACCTATAATCTTTTTTAATCCTCACACAATCTTAAGAACTAGACACTACCACAATCGTATCTCAGATTGGTAACCGAGGTGCAAGGAGATTTCGTAACTAGCCCTTGCTTGGGCAGCAGTGGCAGACTTGAGTTCTGAACTGCTGACCACTGCTCTGTACTGTTGAACTTTCCTGGGGGGTATGACACAAGTGCTGTGGCCCCGGCAGGTGCTGATCGGAAGCCAGCTCCCCCATCCTTTCGGGCTGACTCTCTATGGAGAGCGTATTTATTGGACCGACTGGCAAACCAAGAGCATCCAGAGTGCCGACCGGCTGACAGGGCTGGACCGGGAGACCCTGCAGGAGAACTTGGAGAACCTCATGGACATCCATGTCTTCCACCGCCAACGCCCCCCAGGTGAGCAGCCTTGGCTTGTACCGGCTTCTTCTGGACCTTTCTGTGCCCTGGTTCTCCTTATTGATTTCTCTCTTTCTTTCTCCCCAGTGTCCACACCATGTGCACTGGAGAATGGTGGCTGCAGTCACCTGTGTCTTAGGTCCCCAAATCCCAGCGGCTTCAGCTGTACCTGCCCCACAGGCATCAACCTGCTGTCTGATGGGAAGACCTGTTCACCAGGTGAGTCTAAGCATCAGAGACCCGACTACAGTCTCTCCTTTTTTTTTTTTTTTTTTTTTAATGTTTTATTGTGATTTATGTGATATTGTGATTTATGTGATAGTTTACACGGGAGAACATTAGCTTTACATCCATCCTATTGTACATCGTTTCATTGCCATAGTTATAATCCCCTCCATGCATCATCAACCAACAAAAGTGTATACCCTGCAAGCCTGCTCCCTGGTCGTCAGCACACAGCCCCTCTCCCTCTCTGGGTCTAAAGTCCCCAGCTACTTCATCACTCCACGTCATCGTCTCTGCCTCCATCTCTGGTGTCACTGCTTCTCTGGGTAGGGTCCTGCTCTCCACTCTTCTCCCTTGATGGTCCCAGGGACCTCTCCTAGACTGCAAAGTCAATCACTCCCCTCCTTTTGCTACAAAGCATCTACCTTTACATTTACAACCCTTACAGTCAGTCCTGATAACAATTATTCACCATTGTACCACAAGAAACCTATCCACATCTCCTTTCATCAGTCCCACCCAGACAGATTGGATACTACTCAGTGGAGATTCTACCTTCGTCCACACCCTCTGGATCTAGGTTTCCTCTTGAAAGCTTGTAAGCCAGTCACTTCTTGCCTTTATTGTTGTTGATAAGTACCATGGAGTCGATTCATAGTGACCTTACACAGGGTTTCCGAGGCTATAAATCTTTACAGGAGCAGAAAACCTCATCTTTCTCCTGCAGAACGGCTGGTAGTTTCGAACCGCCGACCTTGAGGTTAACAGCCCGATTTGTAACCACTATGCTACCAGAGTGTGCCCCCCTCCCCCCATTTTGGGTAGCCAATGTCCAAGTTGCCCATCCCTGTCTGCTCTGTGTATGGAAAAGGGTGGGAATGATCCTTGCTGTAAGGATTTGTTCCCTCTTTTGAGCTACTGCATCCATAGGTGTAGGTCAAGTTCATCAAATTGTATCAGATTACTCTTTTTTCCCTCTTCTTTTTTTTTCTAGTTGAGCTCTGATCATCCAGTCATTGAAGCCACGTCAAGTGGGTATTATCTGCAAGTGTGGGTGTTCTCAGCCTCTCCTTGGCAGCTGAGTTCTAGTGTGCTCTGAGAAACCTTGTAGATCCTCGTACTTCTAGAGACTAGGAGGGAGACTGAGAGCTTTAAGAAAAGTGGGGAAGCTCAGGGGAGCAAGTGGACAAGGAGGCTGGAGGCAGGATCCAACAAGTCCATATGGTGACTTCGTGTATTTTAGGAAAAAGGTGCTCCTTTCTCAAGACATTTTGCTTTCATCTGCTGGAAAATTGTCATATTATACTGTTTTAGCTAGAACCAGACCCTTTACTTGCATCTGCCCTAAAGTTGTACTTGCAAAATCCGGAACCTGTGTCGGGCTAAGACCTTTTTGAGAAGGAAAATTCAAATATTTTCCACTAAATAGAAAGCAGTAGTAAAGTGGTAAGTGCTCCCTGTCAGAGTCAGGAAACTTGTAGACCTGGAAAAGCAAGGTAATTCCGTTGAGTTCCAGCTCACACCTGTTTCACTGTATAATAAATTTTAAAGTACATGATTCCTACAATGCAAATAGCATCTTCCTTGGATATGGCATCTTTGTTTGCATACAAGCTGTACAACTCATGTGGAAGCTTTAATTGGAGGCCTCCAAAAGCAGGCCTGATTGTCCAGATGTTGGAAGTTGAAGCTTCTTCCTAGAGAATGCTGTGTGTAAGCTGCATTTGAATCCTAACTTCCCAGGAATTTGGGATATCAGAGGACCTGTGAACACTGCTTCCCAAATTGTGGCTACATGCCTTTGTTGTTGTTACTTGCTTTGAGTTGGTTCTGACTCATAATGACCCTGTGTACCACAGAGTAAAACACTGCCTGGTCCTGTGACGTCTTCACAAGCACTGTCCTGTCCATTAGTGCAGCTACTGCATCAGTCCATCTCATTGAGGGTCTTCCTCATTTTGGTTTACCCTTTACTTTACCAAACATGATGTCCTTCTCGACTGCTCCCTTCTGACAACATGTCCAAAGTCCATGAGGCAAAATCTCACTTACCTCCCTTCTAAGGAGCACTCAAGCTGTACTTCTCCAGGACAGATTTGTCGGCTCTTCTGGCAGTCCTTGTTGTATTCAGTCTCTTTCACCAGCACCATAATTTAATTCAAAGGCATCAATTCTTCTCCAGTCTTCCTTATTCGTTGTTCAGCTTTCACATTATATGAGATGATTGAAAATATCATGGCTTGGGTAAGGTGCACCTTAGTCCTCAAAGTGATATCTTCATTTTTTAGCATTTTAAAAGGTCTTTTGCCTCAGGTTTGCCCAATGCAATACACTACATGCTGCTTCCATGGGCATTGATTGTGGATCCAAGCAAAATGAAATCCTTGACAACTTCAGTCTTTGCTGGGTTTATCATGATGTTGATTTTATTGATCCAGTTGTAAGGAGTTTTTGTTTTCTTTATGTTATAGTCTAATCCCTATTGAAGGCTTTCTTTTTTTCCAATTCTTAAGTGTCACAAAATGACAAAGGATTCTTCAAAGAGCTGCTTCCGCCATATTTAAAAAGCCCCCATTTATTGAGCTCTTTTTATGTTTGAGACCCTTTGCTAACTGCTTTGTGTACATGAGCTCTTTTGGTCCTTACTGCTACCCTGCAAATGTCCCCACTTTACGAATGAGAAACCTGAGGCCTAAATCATTTAAATTACTTGCCCAGGACCATGAGAAGCTAGCAGAGCCAGGACATGAACTTCAATCTACCTGACTCCAAATCCTCATAATGACTTCCTAGAGTGAGTGTCTGCTCTCCTCTCTCCACCTGTCCAGGTATGAACAGTTTCCTCATCTTCGCCAGGAGAATAGACATACGCATGGTCTCTCTGGACATCCCTTATTTTGCCGATGTGGTGGTGCCAATCAACATTACCATGAAGAACACCATTGCCATTGGAGTGGATCCCCAGGAAGGTCTGTCCAGCTCTCCCCTTTTCACCTGGCCATCTGTTCCTGCCCCACAGCAACCGCTATTCTCTTCCTCCACCTTTGCCCCCTTCTCAAAGCCTGGGGGATACCTGTTCTTTGGCATAGCCCTTGCCCCATCTCTACAGCACCCTCTCTTTGGTTGTGAATGCATAGCTTTGGATCCTTCATCTCCATCTCTGCCCAGAGCTCTCTTGCTATGGTATTTCTACATTTCTTGATTTCCTCGCTAGGGGGCACAGAGCTCTCTGACATGCTCTGGGGTCTCAGGGCATGAGGTAGCTGTGTATGTCTCTCCAGGAAAAGTATACTGGTCTGACAGTACGCTGCACAGGATCAGCCGTGCCAATCTGGATGGCTCACAGCAGGAGGATCTCATCACTGCGGGTGAGGCTTCCTCCTAGTCCCGGGACACCTGTCTGCTCCACAGCCGGGAAATAGCACATCTGTTTGAAGGCAGGAGCCAGTGTGCTCTCTTGACTTCCTGCAGGGCTACAAACCACAGATGGACTTGCCGTGGATGCCATTGGCCGGAAAGTCTACTGGACAGACACGGGCACCAATCGGATTGAAGTGGGCAACCTGGATGGGTCCATGCGGAAAGTGTTGGTGTGGCAGAACCTGGACAGCCCCCGGGCCATTGTACTGTACCATGAGATGGGGTGAGAGTCAGATCTGGGGCTCTGGACAGCAGGGCAGACTGGCTCAGCTGAACTATGGATGGACTGAAGGGTGGATAGTGGGGAGCAAGTATGCTTCAGGGGAGTCTTTGGACTGACTTCCATGCCCTACTCATTTCTTTCAGGGCAACGCTCTAGGGTAGAGATGAAAAGAATGAGCCTTAGAGTCAGAAAAGCAGGATTCAAATTCCTTCACCACTTATCAGCTACTTCACGTTGGACCCAGTGGCACTCTCCTTTCCCCCTTCCTCCTTTTTTCCTGTGGTTGTAGTTGTTGTTGTTGTTAAGTGCTATCGAGTCACTTCCAACTCACAGCAACCCTGTATAGGGTTTCTGAGAAGCGGCTTATGAGGTTGAACCATGGACCTTGTGGTTCAAACTGACCTTACAGTCCAGCGCATTAACCCGCAGCACCATACGTGCTGTCAAATAGATGTAGACTCATAGCAACCCCATATGACAGAGTAGAACCACCAAATAGGGTTTCCTGTGCTGTGATCTTTATAGAATAAGATTGCTAGGGCTTTCTCTCATGGAGCCACTGAGTTTGTACCACCAGTCTTTTGGTTAGCAGTTAAGCACTTAAGCATTGCACCACTACCAAACAACCAAACCCACTCGATTGCCGTTAAGTTGATTCCTACTCATAATGATCTATAGGACGGAATAGAACTGCCCTATAGTGTTTCCAAGACCGTGTGGCACTGTAAGATAATAAACCGAATCTCAAGGTCGGTTTGAGTAAGGTGGGCAGTTCAAACTCACCAGCTGCTCCTCAGAAACCCTATATTGAGTCACTGTGAGTCGAAACCGACTCAGTGGCTCTTTACAACAACTGTGTTCATGGATGCAGACTGCCACATCTTTCTCATGTGGAACGGCCGGTGGGTTCAAACGACAATCTTTCTATAACAGCTGAATGCTTAACCACTGTGTTTCCAGGGCTCTTTTCCTTGCAGTAAAAGTATCTATTACAGCACAATTTTTACATGTATAGCTCAGTGACATTGATTATGATCATCATGCTGAGTAACTATCAGCACTATCATTTTCCAAATGATTTTACCACCAGCAGGAAGCTCAGTGGCCCCCAAGAATGAACTCCCTTCTCCCCCTGCCCAACCTCTAATAACCACCAATGATCTTTGGTTTCTGCATATTTGCCTACTTCATATCAGTGAAATTATATAATATTTGCCCTAGCGTGACTGACTTACGTATTTCACAATGTTTCAAGTTCCATCCATGTTATGACAGCATGTGTCAGAACTTCATTTGTCTTTATGGTTGAGTGCTATTCCATTATATCTGTGGACCACAGTTTCGTTAAGTGATTCATCAGTTGATGGGTATTTTGGTGGTTTCTACTTTTGGCTACTGTGAATAGTGCCAGAATGAACATTGGTATGTTGGTATGGACCCAGGTTTTAACCTTTCTGATCCTCAGCATCCTTACCTAAGAAACAGAGGAAGTGGTGAAAATGCATAGTTGTGGTGCTTATGACGATTGAGATAATGCATGTAAGGTACCTTGCATAGTGTCCTGCACATTGTAAGTGCTCATGGTATAGGGTAGCTGCAGGTATAACTAGCTAGTACTCTTCCTTACCCAGGTTCATGTACTGGACAGACTGGGGGGAGAATGCCAAGTTAGAACGGTCCGGAATGGATGGCTCAGACCGCACCGTGCTCATCAATAACAACTTGGGCTGGCCCAATGGACTGACTGTGGACAAGGCCAGCTCCCAACTGCTCTGGGCTGATGCCCACACTGAGGTGAGTACCCTGCCCCTGCTGCTTCCTGGGAACCTAGGAAGATGGGAGAAGTCTGTTCTGGTGCTCCCCTAGGGCTCCTGGTCTACCAGTAGCCACATCAACTGCTCTCCTTCTTTTTCAGCGAATTGAGGCCGCTGACCTGAATGGTGCCAATCGGCACACACTGGTGTCACCTGTGCAGCATCCGTATGGCCTCACCCTGCTGGACTCCTATATCTACTGGACTGACTGGCAGACTCGAAGCATCCACCGTGCTGACAAGGGTACCGGCAGCAATGTCATCTTAGTGAGATCCAACCTGCCAGGCCTCATGGACATCCAGGCTGTGGACCGGGCACAGCCACTGGGTGAGAAGACCCCTGAGGCTGTGAGTCAGAGGCTCTGGCTTTCTGGGGGGTGTCTCAACTTCAGAGCTATCTATAGACCATAATCAGAGAGACAGGGACTCATCAAAATAGTGGGATCAGCTGTGTTTCCTCTGTGCATGGCTTGTACTGTCTCTGTATGATACTGTCACTTTCAAAGGACTCCTGGGGACACTTCTGTTTCTTCTCCTCATCCTTACCAAGCTTGAAGTCTGCCTCTTAGAATAGCAGGGTTATATGAAATTAGAACCTTTGCAAGATTCACCAGTCTTCCAGGCTATGTGGGAAAGCTTGTGGTTTTCTCTCTCATCACCAGGTTTTAACAAGTGCGGCTTGAAAAACGGTGGCTGCTCCCACCTCTGCTTGCCTCGACCTTCTGGCTTCTCCTGTGCCTGCCCCACTGGCATCCAGCTAAAGGGAGACGGGAAGACCTGTGATCCCTCTCCTGAGACCTACCTGCTCTTCTCCAGCCGTGGCTCCATCCGGCGTATCTCCCTGGACACCAGTGACCACACAGATGTGCACGTCCCTGTTCCTGAGCTCAACAATGTCATCTCCCTGGACTATGACAGTGTGGATGGAAAGGTCTATTACACAGATGTGTTCCTGGATGTTATCAGGTACCGCTGAAACCTCCAGTGAATACAGACTTGCCTCTGGTTCCTGAGGGGTCCTCTCCATGGACTTTGATGTTATTATTTGTTGTTAGGTTCCATTGAGTCACTTCCAATTCCTAGAGAGACCCTGTGTACAACAGAACGAAACACCGTCCAGCCCTGCACCGTTCTTGAGTCTGTTGCTGCTACCACTGTGTCAGTCCATCCCATTGAGGGTCTTCCTCTTTTTCACTGACCCTCTACTTTACCAAGCATGATGGACTTGGGTAGCGAGTCCGAATCCTGACTTGATTCACTTTGTAGTGTTATCACTTAGAGCAGATTTCCTAACTTTGGAAATCAGACTAATGACTTGGAACTTTCCACCCCTATCACTGGGCCTAAGAGTCTTATTGTTGTTAAGTGCCATCGAGTTGGTCATGTAGGACTCATTAATGAATAGGTTTTGTAGCTAAATCATGTATCTGAATTGTAATACAGGAGCAGTGCTGGTCATTGGTGCTGGTGGTCCCCAGATTTTTGGTGTGTTATGTGTTTCATTTTTATTATCCTTTAAACTGTGGGCCTCACACAGCTGAGGAAGGAGCCCTGCTGCTGAAATGGGTTAAGCATTTGTTTATTAACAGCAAAGTCAGTGGTTCAAACTTACCAACCATTCCACTGTAGAAAGAGGTGTCAGTCTGCTCCTGTAAAAATGTACTGTCCCAGAAACCATATGGAATAATTCTACTCTGGTCATGAGTCAGAATTGGCTTGATGGCAGTGGGCAGTTGTTTTAAAACAGATGAGGAATGTGATGCCCTACCACCATAAGAATATTTCCCATGGCAGAGAGTCTCCCATGGAAGATGGGTCAGGAGACGGTACGTTTCCCTTTGCTCTATCTGAGGCATGGAGTAGGATCTCTTGCTGGACAAAGGGAGACATCTGTCATTAAGAGAAGTCTGCCAGGTGACTGCAACATGCCCCCTATTCTGAGGTTGAGGTCACTGGTAAGTTTTGACAAATTCGTTTCTCTTATAATTGTCACCCAGTAAACCTATCTCCTCCTAAAGGTATATGGGAAATTATTAATATGTCTTCTGACAAGACATGGGTCTAAGCTCCCTCTATTTCCAGTTAGCAGGAAGCATTCTGTCCTCCTAAGAATTTATGGGAGCCCCGGATGGCATTAAGAGTTAAGTGCTCAACTACTAGCCAAAAGGTTGGTGGTTCGAACCCACCCAGAGGCACCACAAAATACAGGCCTAGTGATCTGCTTTCAAAAGGTCACAGCCTTGAAAGCTCTGTGGAGCACATTTCTTCAATGCATACATGAGGTCACCATGAGATGGAATTAATTCCATGGAAATTAACAAGAACAAAAATTCATTCTTTCATTCTGTAAATACTTTACTGAGTACTTATCACACTGGATGTGAGGATTGTTCTAACAGCTGTTTGGTTTTGACCCTTGTTAAGGTTAGCAAGATGGAGGTCCAGTTATGGGAAAACAGATGAAAAGGGGTCCTGTCTATTCCTGGGTAGTCTGGTTACTCATCTAACACTGACTTATTATATCCCAAGGCGAGCAGACCTGAATGGCAGCAACATGGAGACAGTGATCGGGCATGGGTTGAAGACCACCGATGGGCTGGCAGTGGACTGGGTGGCCAGGAACCTGTATTGGACAGATACGGGCCGAAACACCATTGAGGCATCAAGACTAGATGGTTCCTGCCGCAGAGTGCTCATCAACAACAGCCTCGATGAGCCCCGGGCCATTGCTGTGTTCCCCAGGAAGGGGTAAGTGGGTGGCAGCAGACACAAGATCCAGGGAAGACGGGCATATAGAAGTGAGGCCCCTGGAGGGTGTCCGTCAGATTGGTGGGAGCCCTGTGTTCTCTCAACCTCTGGGGGCCATCTTCCACTGCCTTTGTGATAATGGCACTGTTGTTTCTCAGGTACCTCTTCTGGACAGATTGGGGCCACATTGCCAAGATTGAGCGGGCAAACCTGGACGGGTCTGAGCGGAAGGTCCTCATCAACACAGACCTGGGCTGGCCCAATGGCCTTACCTTGGATTATGATACCCGCAGGTAGACATCCTGTCCCAAACAGCCTTTTAGAAATTGAGTGGATGGAGAGGGAAGTTGAGATTGAAGTAGTGAAAATTTTTCAAAAGAGAGTAAGTTTCTTTGTAGATGGGGAAAAGAAGGCAGTGAGGAAGACGGGGGTACATTTTTTTCAAACTTTTTATTGTGAATTGAACAGAGCACACTGTTTTACATTCAACGAGCCATACACTTTGCTTCATCTCGATTACAGTCCCCTCAGTGTAACATCACTTATCCCACCTCCTCCCTGTGTCCTCTGCTTCCATCCCCGTCTCCCTCCCACACCTCTGAATTTTGTCCTTAGCCAAATGCTGCCCTTAGATCTTGAATGGTTGGCCAGTCTAAGGTGTGCATACCTCACTACTGTTGTTGTTTCTTCTGTATACCTGTCTTTTGCTTGGCTGAAAATTGAGCCACAGGTGTTCAGTTCAGTTCCAGAACTAAAGGGTGACCAAGAGCCACAGTCTTGGGGTTCCAACAGTTTCTATTTGGTCAGTATGCCTGGTCTTCTTTGTAATTCTGATTTTCGTTCCACATTTTCTTCCACTATATCCAGGACCTTCCAATGTGATCCCTTTCAGAGCAATAGATAATGGTAGCTGGGCACCCTCTCATCTAGTTCATCTGGTCTCACAGTCATGGAGACTGATGTTCCTTCCCATGGTTCTTTAGTCCTTTAGACTAGTTGTTGCCAAGTATCTCCAATTTTCACCACTCTTCTTTCCTCTGCAAAGGAAGAAACCAATAGTTGCACCTTAGATGGCCATTCATGAACTTTTAATATCCCAGTCATTACCAATTAGGATTAGAACATTGTCAGTGTTGACTATGTTATGCCAGTTAACCATGGTGATTCCTGAGACATGGTTCTGAGCCTCAGGCCCAGCAAATCATTCCTTCAAGGTGTTTGGTAATGTCTAAGAGGTTTTCATAATTTTTACCTCCTGTGAACCTGGTAGTGCTGTATGATAAGCAATAGACTGCTAACCACAAGGTCAGCGATTCAAACCCACCAGCTACTTGTAGGAGAAAGATTAGGCTTTCTGCTCTGGTAAAGATTTACGGTTTTGGAAACCCTATACCAGGTTGCTATGAGTCGGAATTGACTCAAGGCACCACATTCATGGGTGTTTTTAGCAAAGCCTCTGTCAGACCTTCATATATTTGTGGGTATATTCCCTCTGTACCTTACACACCCATTCAGCCTTTGTATCTGTCCATGTATGTACCCACAGATCATGGTTATTACAGAATTGTGTATATAACAGTATTTACCTCTGTCCCCTTTAACTCTTACATTCTTCCCACTATGCTGCCAACCTTGATGAGGGAACATACTTAAAACAGGTTGCCTTATGCAGCCCCCAATCCACATGCAGATGGGTTTTGTTTGGCTGGTTGAAATGTTTTTAATTTGAGCGCTTTTGTTAACTGACATCAAGTTAGTTCCGACTCATAGAAACCTTGTATAGGATTTACTAGGAGTGGCTGATGAGTTTGAACCACTGACCTTATGATTAGCAGTCCAGTGTTTATCCTACAGTGTCAGAACAGGACTCCAGTAATATACTACTTTTGACTGGCTTAGGCACTGGCCAGGATACGAACCCAGAATCTCCTGTTAGATAAAAAAGCGCTTTAACCAACATTTTCTGGCTGGACCATGGCCTTACAGCCCCCTGTCCATTTACATATCTGATTCTTTGTATATATGTTACCTCCCTGGTGGCTTTAGGCATTGAAATTTGCAACTGGTAAACTAAAACCAAACCCACTGCCATTAAGTGGATTCTGACTCCTGGCAACCCTGTATAGCATTGCCAAGATTTTATCTTTGTGGAAACAGAAAACCTTTTTCTCCCACAGAATACCTAGTGGGTTTGAACTGTGGACCTTGCAGTTAGCAATCCAACTGCTGTTGTTGTTGTTGTCAGGTGCCATCGAGTCGGAACCGACTCATAGCGACCCCATGCACAGCAGAACGAAACAATGTCCGATCCTGGGCCAACCTC
>NW_006408593.1:12717651-12754785 GCF_000296735.1 Chrysochloris asiatica | reverse complement strand
TTCTGATTTTCAGTGGATGTTTACAGCTGTTTCTCTTCAGTTTGATTTGTGGCCCATTAGCAAATGAAGGTTCTGTGAGCATTTCTCCCCCGAGCTTAACTCTATTCATGTCATCATGGTCATCTTGGTCAACTTTGCTTTGAGGAGGCATTTTTTTCCCCAGTCGCATTCTGAGTGCCTTCCCACCTTCCGGTCCTATATCTGACAGTGTTTCTCTGCTATTCAAAGAGTTTTCAGTGACTAGTGATTCAGAAGTAGTTTGTCACTCTTTCTTCCTAGTCTGTCTTTGTTTGGAAGCTCATCTGAAACCTGTCTACCATGGGTGATCCTGCTGGTCATTTAAAATACTGGTGGCATAGCCCTCAGAATCACAGCAATTTAAACCACCACAGCAGGACAGACAGACGAGTGGCGGTTGCGTGGTGCTGTTAAATAGGAATCTCCTTGTGCTAGGGCCCTTAAGTCTGGCTCAAAGGCAGTATTTCCATCCTTGGATGTCAATCAAGAGGGGGAAGCACCGCAGGGGTGACTGGGCTGTGCTTGTGGGTCTCTAAGTTGGTCGACCCCGCCTCAAAGCAACTGCTAGTCTAGGGGAAAACAGCTGGAGAGCAAGAGAAGAGGGTGTGAGGAGTTCTGGAGGAGTTTGTCTGTCTTTTTCCTCCAGAAAAGGGGAAAAGAATCAAACCACCTGGGGAGTTAGGAAATACCCTCTTTTTTTTTACCCCCAACTTTTTATTGTGAATTGAGTGAAGGTTTACAGAGCAGATAGTCAATTTTACATTCAACAAGTCATATACTTTATTAGATAGTTTTAAGCACCCCCATGTACCAATAGCTTACAGCATTTACCTACCGCATGCTTTATCTACTGCATTTCTCCCTGTATCTCTCACCACCTTCGTCTTTCCTCTGCTAAACTCCCTCTTGTTGTATATTGCCTGTCCTGTCTTCAAGTTCACCAGCTGCTTCTGGGAAACTCTACACAGGATCGCTATGGGTTGGAATCAACTTGACGGTACTTCATAACAAACAACAACCCTTTAACCCGTGAATAATTTTCCCTCCCCTACTGTAACCATCATAGATTGTTTTTCTTATCAAGAAAACCTATTTTTTAAAAAAGCAAAAACATTTTACAACATTGGTTTCATTTCGTATTTGACCTTTTGTGATTGACTGATTTCACATGTAGACCGAGAATGAAGAACATTCCTCAGAATTTGGGCTAGGAGTCAAGGGGTGATCAAGGTGCTGAAGATCACCTTGTTCCTCTCTAGAACAGCCCTGGCCTTCTGGCCTTGCCACTTTTCAATCACCCATTTACCAACAGTGACCCCTTCAAGAGTACTTCTGGTCTGGACCACTCACATCATGTGAGCAATCATTTACGAGAGCTATAATTTAACAAAATAATCTGGAAGGAATAAAAAGATGATCTACTGAGCCTAGAGCCAGTATGTTGCTGTCGTTAAGTGCATTCATGTTGGTTTCAACTCATAGCGACAGGGTTTCTGAGGAGTAGCTGGTGAGCTTGAACCACTGATCTTGCAGTTGAAACTGACCTTGCAATCCAGCACATTAACCTGCAGCACCAATATAAGGATTCTTAATTTTTTTTAATGTTTTATTGTGAATTATATGATAGTTTACATGGGAGAACATTAGTTTTGCATTCATCCTATCATATATCGTTTCATTGCTATGGTTACAATCCCCTCCATGCATCATCAACCAATCAAAGGGTATACACTACAAGCCTGCCCCCTGGTCATCAGCAACATACACCTTGTGCCAGTTCAGCTCAGGAGGGGACGGGGAAGGACTAGGATGCATGGCCTACTTTTTGAGCACCCACTCTACTCTTGGTTTCCTCTCAGGATCTACTGGGTCGATGCACATCTGGACCGGATCGAGAGTGCAGACCTCAATGGGAAGCTGCGGCAGATTTTGGTCAGCCATGTGTCCCATCCCTTTGCCCTCACACAGGTAGCTAAACCACCTTGTCTGGGGTGTTACCATGGAGTTCTAAGTCCTCAACTCTAGTTGCTACCCAACAGGCATGCTGTCAAAACTCATGCTAGGGTTTTTTCCTGTTCTCTGAAACCCTTGTCTCAGTGTAAGGAAAAGCAAGAAAGAGACGAAGAGAGAGAGTCTTGGCTTCAACAGCAGGCAGGTTTATTGAGAGTAAACCTGGGAGGGGTACTCTTGGTCACCAAAGGAGACCAAGAGCCCTGCTCCCTTACATACTGGATTATTTATAGCCCTTGTGGTCTGGGTATAGTTCTGGTGAGTTTACAATGGGCGGAGGTATGGAGATTTTCCTGAAACCTGGAATTTCCACGGGGGAGGGTCTCCAGGTGTAACAAAGACCCAAGCTTCCTGGGAGATCAGAAGCTCAAGCCACACCCCATTCAGTGTCAATTGGGGTAGTTGCAATGCCATTCTGTTGATCAGGCACAAAGTCCTTCACTCAGGATCCCTGCTGTTCCTACTCTGCCACCTCCATGTTCTAACATTCAAAGGGTATGGCTCTCAAATACTAATGTAGAGAGAAAACTGAGGAGCTTGTTGTAATACAGATTCCTGGGCCCTGGCCTTAGGATTGAGTACAATACTATGCATTTTAACAAGTTTGTCAATGGGTCCTAATGCTGTGGTCCCAGCTTTGGAGCTCGGATTATTGAGGCAGACAGCCAATCGGTGTTTATTAAGTACTTTCAACTTGCCAAGTACCAGGGTTCAAGTTCTTTCTGTGCCGTTAAGTAACTGTGTAACTTTGGACAAATTACTAAACCATCTCTAAGCTCTGGTAGCGTAGGGGTTACGAATCGGGCTGCGAACCTCAGGGCCAGCAGTTCGAAACTACCAGCTGTTCCGCGGGAGAAAGATGAGGTGTTCTGCTCCCGTGAAGATTTACAGCCTCGGAAACCCTGTATAGGGTCTCTATGAGTTGGAATCGACTCCACGGCACATAACAACAACAACAAAGCTTCAGTTAGCTGTAAATTATAGAAGTTTAATCATAATATCCTTCTCACATATGCACAGAGCCTTAGCTGAATACCTGGCACATGGTAAGGACTCAGTGCATGCGATCTCTAACCAACCCAGTTATTCTTAGCAATCATTTATGAGCATTCTAACTTGTAAAATAATTTGGGAAAGGAAAAAGATCTACTGAGCCTAGAGCCAATATAAGGATTCATAAAAGGAGCTCTAGTAGCGTAGTGGTTATGAATCGGGCTGCAAACTGCACGGTCAGCAGTTCGAAACTACCAGCTTTTCCGTGGGAGAAAGATGAGGCTTTCTGCTCCTGTAAAGATTTACAACCTCGGAAACCCTGTACAGGGTTGCTATGAGTCGGAAACCGACTCCAGGGCACATAACAACAACAATTATTTTTAAATGTCCTTTTTTGGCAAGCAACATTCAACCTCTCTGTACTCTGTGTTTTATCCCACCAATTAGATTTTGCCTGACTTTACTCAATGATTGTTGTTGTTGTTGAGTGCTGTTGAGTTGCTTCTGACCCATAGTGATCCTGTACAGGGTTTCTGAGGAGAGGCTGGTGAGCTTGAATTACCAACCTTTCAGTTCAGACCCACTTTACAGTCCAGTGCATTAACCCCCAGCACCACACTGGGACTTCTTTCTCAATGACTCAATGATAGGCTTTTTTTTTTCTTTTCTTTTCTTTTTCATACTCCAGATGTAAAATGACAGGACCGTACTGTGTATGCTTTTTTCAGTCGATAAGTTCTAATATGTAGGGCAGGAGAAAGAAAGGACTTTGTCGCCCTCCCCACCCCTAGTTAAGAATCTCAGGACCACTGCATTAGCAGGTAGTGGCCCACAGAAGAAACCCAAGGTAATTGGGTCAGAACTCGGAGAGGAGGATCCAAAAGCAGGGACCTTGAAAAATCTAAAAAGTTAGTCTTCTTTGCTGCATGTGGGATCTCATTTATTCATCAAGGCACTCAACTAATTTACTGAGGATTCTAAGTGTTAGGTGACAGAAGTTTAGAGATGAAAGAAACAGTCTTCCTTGAAGAACTTAATCTGGAAGGACTGACAGACATAGCAACAAATTTTCATGTTGTGTTAAAACCTACTTGTAGATGTGAGTACAAGATTCAAAATGGCATTGAGGAGAGAAGTGAGCTCTTCATGGGTTTAGGACAACTTCCTGCAGGAGGTCCTTTCTGGGGATGCACAGAAGTTGGCCTCATGGATACGAGATGAAGAGGGCATTTTGACAAAAGGACTAGCAAGTGTTGAGGCACAGAAGCTGTACCAGGGTCAAATAATATTTACTTTTTGGGGGTTTTCCCTATTGAGTAGCAGGACAGGTGGATCTACTGGACAGACTGGCAGACCAAGTCAATCCAACGTGTAGACAAGTACTCAGGCCGGAACAAGGAGACGGTGCTGGCAAATGTGGAAGGACTCATGGATATCATCGTCATTTCCCCTCAGCGCCAGACAGGTGCGCTCCTGGATACTGAGCCCATTTCTCACCATCAGTGGGGTTGGCCACACCAAAGATTGTTGATGACCAAGGAGGTCCTTTGGGTTTACATTTTAAGCTGTTAGACTTTCTTTTCAACCTCTGTGGTTTTACCTCTCTTGCTCTGCTGTCCCTGAGAGTGGAGTAGTTCTGTAACTCCTCCTTTCTGAGAAGTGTTAAATTAGGAGAACAGATTCTGTCCCAGATTCTATCTGCATCTCCTTTGCCTCCAGGGACCAATGCGTGTGGGGTAAACAATGGTGGCTGTACCCACCTCTGCTTTGCCAGAGCCTTGGACTTTGTGTGTGCCTGTCCTGATGAACCAGATGGCCGACCTTGCTCCCTTGGTGAGTTGGACTGAAGAATGACCTTCAAATGTCCTTTGAAGTGTAGGGGATCCGCAGCCTCAGCTTTGTGCTTCTGATTGGCATCCCCTTTCAAAGATGTCTTTTAGCAAAGAATTCATTCACCCTTGGAGGCATTATAGCATAGGGCCTAGGAACACTGACTTTGGACTTTGGAATCTACACAGGGTTTGAATTTGGCCACTATCATTCACAAGACTGGAATTCGGTCTTTGCTGTATCTGTGCATTATCCTGTCATCCTGACCATCATGGGCCCACTAGCCTACCCAGAGCTATTTTTGGAATCCAAATCCTTTTTATTACACAGTATTGAAGGGCCTCTGTGGAGGGTGCCTGGGATTAGGACAGCTAATAGCTGGTTTTGTCAAGTTCTCCAGATGTTACTCTTAGACCATATTAGAGGTTTGGCTTCTGGTGGCTCACCCCAACCCTCTTTTCTCTCCAGTGCCTGGCCTGGTACCCCCAGCTCCCAGGGCTACCAGCATGAGTGAAAAGAGTCCAGTCCTACCTAACACACTGCCTACCACCTTGCGGTCCTCTACCACTCGAACTCACACATCTCTGGAGGAGATAGAAGGAAGGTGAGTAGGTTTTGTACAGGACTGGGGACACTTTGACTCAAATAGCCATCCCAAGTTAGCAGAGGACCAGTCATTCCAGCTTGATAATTCTGGCGGATGAGAGGTAGATTACATCATTAGTTATCCATCTATGCTACTTGAGACAGGATATCACATTTAGAGTTGTATATTACGGCAAGTGATTCCTTTTATAGCTCTGAGGACAGCAAGCTTTGAGAACAACTGTAGAGAGGAATCACTCAAGATTTCCCACACAACCTTCCTCCTCTTCATTATCCTTCGGTAACACCTGTCATAGGGTCTTGTCCTCCAGTTAGTTCACTTAGAAGCCACCAAGTCATAGCGGTTGTCATCATCATCTAGTGCTGCTCTAACAGAAATGCCACAAGTGGATGGCTCTTACAAACAAATTTATTTTCTCACAGTTTAGGAGCCAGGGTGCTGGCTCAGGGGAAGGTGTTTGTCTCCTTTCAACTTCTGTAGACCTGGCATTCCTTTGATTTCTCTGTGTCTTGGCATCACTCCTCCCCTGGGCCTATGCAGTTCTCAGTGCGGGAATCCTGTGTTCCAAGGACAAGCTCCACTCCTAGCTTTCCTTTCTTGGTAGCTCTCTCTCCTCTGCTCCCTTCTCTCTCTTTTTATCTCTGATAAAAGGTGTGACTTGAGTAACCAAACCTGCTACAGTCAATTCTGACTCCTAGTGACCACATAGGACAGAATGAGCATTTGCAGACTGTAAATCTTAACAGTAGTAGAAAACCTCATCCTTGTCCCATGGAGCGGCTGGTGGGTTTGAACTGCTGACCTTGTGGTTAGCAAACTGCTGACTTAGTGCTTTAACTACTATGCTGCCAGGGTGCCTTGACTTAAGTAAGGGTTGAACTTAGTAAGGATGTGACCCTCTTGTGATGCTGTGACTCAAGCTACAGCTCCCACTGATCCTGCTTGTTGTTGTTGTTGTTGTGTGCCGTGGAGTCAGTACTGACTCATAGCGACCCTGTACAGGGTTTCCGAAGCTGTAAATCTTTACGGGAGCAGAAAGCCTGATCTTTCTCCCACGGAACAGCTGGTGGTTTCGAACTGCTGACTGTGAGATTAGCAGCCCAATTTGTAACCACTATGCTACCAGAGCTCCTATAGATCCTGCTTACTAGCCTGTAAAGGTGAAGATTTTGCAACATATCACAAAATGCAGGTTAATTATGTTAGGTCCTACAATTGAGGAGAACCGTAGAACTTGACCTGCCTAGCCAAGTTGACACATATTTTTTGAGGGGCACAGTTAAATTCATGACGGTGGTCTTTGGGCTGTGACTTTATGACTTGTAAATAAAAGGTTTCGCAGGGGTGTGATGGCCTTATATTTAGAATATAGTGACATCTGGCACTCAAATAGATTCTTGGTGTGGCACTGTAAGGTAAGCACTGGACTGCTAACAACAAGTCAGCGGTTCAAACCAGCTGCTCCTCAGAAACCATGTACAAGGTGTCTATGAGTCGAAACTGACTCAAACCATGTATAGTTTCTCTCTGAGCTGAAACTGACTCTACGGCACATAACAACAGCAGGCACTCAAACACACACATACTCACAGAATACATCTTAGAACTGATGAATGTAATATCCAATTTAGAGAAATTCTTAGAACTATTTGCACTTTGCAAAAAACCCCACAAAACTTAGCAATACAGATAAGGATAAAGAAGACATGAGCACCCATATATAATCACTCTTAATATTTTGACATCTATTTTTCCAGACAATATTCTCTATTAGAGCGGATTTTTTTTTAAACACTTCATTATTTTTTGAAGCTTTTTAATGCAAATTGGGTGAAGGCTTAGTTTCTTATTTATAATACCAATTTTCTTTTCTGTTTTTTTAATGTGGTAAAAATACAGATAACAAAACATTTGTCAATTCAATAATTTTAACATGTATAATTCAGTGACGTTGTTATGTTCATCAGGTTCATCTTTATTGTAAAAGATAACTAACACTGGATTCCAATTCCAAATTAGAAACCTAATCATAATTCCAAATAAGAACCCTATACTCAAGATTCCTAAAATTACAAGATTTGCATGCTATCAAATCCATCTACTGTGTGTCCCATTCTTTCTTTTTAGAACAGTTTATAAAGAAAAGCAAATACCCAGGCATATTATACACTTTTCTCACTAAATTTGAAAGTATTATCCACTATTATTGATTTCTGATTTTCTGTTTAGATAACTTGGGAACTACTTCAGACCTTTTTTTTTTCTTTTATTCAGACCTTTTCTTAAGATCAGAGTTCTATTTGAATATTCAGTGTATCTTGGTTTCCAAACCTCTTGCAAGTACCCTTTTTCTAGGCTTTTAGGAGATGTTTTTAATTGCCTGCTTATAAGATACACAAGGAAGGTACCTTCTTAGCATTCCAGGTAAGTTATCTGAGCCCTCCCTTTGGATGTCTTGTGTTTTCTCTTGTGAAAGAATGATGGAAATAAAACAAACATTTTTGAGCTCTTCTTAAAACTTGGGAGTCCTGGTGTGGTGTTGTAGGATAAAGTACTGAATTGCTATTCATAAGGTTCGAGGTTCAAACCCACCAGCCAGTCCTCAGTAACTGCATAAAGGGACGTCATGAGTCAGAACTGACTCTACGGCACCTCACAACAACAATTTAAAATTGTTGCATTTTTATCAAATCAGAGGTTGGTCTAGCTGGACGCTTCTTCCAACTCCTCCTGGTATTTAATGAAGCCTGCTGTTGATTTCCTCAGAGTCAGTTTGATCTGCAAGCTTGGCAGTTCAAGCTCACCAGCTGCTCCTCGGAAACCCTATACAGGGTTGCACTGGGTCAGAACTGACTTGACGGCACTTAACAACAGCAATACATTGATTTCCTTAATACCCTTTCAGCAGACTTCCAGCTCACTCCCAAAACTACTTCTCAGTTTTCAAGGGCTCCTTTTAAAACATGTTTAAACGTGGTGCAGCATCTCGTAGACAGTGCATCCCACTGGCTTCTCTGTACTCCTGGCCCTGCCCTCTCCGTGCTTCTGATTGTCCCTTGGGTCCAATCAGCACCACTCCCAGCTCATTCTCCCTGTCCTGAAGGAGATCATGCTCTTTATTGCATATAAGTAGCCTTCACTTTCAGTGTCTTGTGCTCCACAGATGCTCTGAGAAGGATGTACAGCTGGGCCTCTGTGCACATTCCAATGAGGCCGTACCTGCTGCTCCAGGTAAGCCCTGAGTGCCCACCAGTTTCGGAAAAGATGTCAGGGATCTCCACCTCTTCTGCTGTCTTTCAGAACCTTTAGGACGGATGAACCCTTCTCTTAGACTAAATCTACAGAAATAATAATCATACAGGGTTGCACTGTGATGCCAAAAATATGTGTGTATAGATATAGATATATATGCATATACATGTTCTCTGTCTCTAATCTCCACCAGCCCTATGAGCAATTTAGTAATTACATTTAACTGATGAGAAATATACATAGCTTAGAAGTTAAGCATCTTTCTTGCCTAAGTCATTTGGCTAGTAAGTGGCATTTTTCAGAATTGGGGTTGGAGCTCCTAGCAAAGTCATCCCTGTCTTCTGAAAAGGAGACCCCCTAGCCATCCCCAGAAGGTATGGAATCCAACTCTTACAAAAGGAGCCCTCTGGCTTCCCACCCCCTCAGCAGCACCAGCTAAAAGGCTACCAGTGGTCCCTGCCTATTGTCTCTCTGTCCTCCCTAGGGGAAGGACTCCATGTCAGCTATGTCGTTGGTGGCTTCCTGAGTATCCTGCTGATTCTGTTGGTGATTGCCGCTTTGATGCTGTACAGGTAACCTCAGCCCCACTTCAGGGACCACATACTCCCTGATCCTCATTACCATGTCTGGGGTCTTCCAGCAGCTCCACAGTTCACTGATTCGACTTCTGACCAGCCTCGTTTCAAGGTTGGGTCCCTGATCAAAGCAACAGAAAGAAAGGACCAATACTCACTCTTCTTTCCCAGCCATAGCCTAACCTGGTTCATAAACTGTCTCATCTAATGGCCACAGCAACCCTTGGCATTTTCTTTATAGACCGAAATAAGGAGGACACAGAGAAAGTTGCTCAGGGTCACACAGTAAGAGGCAAACCTGCAACTGACTCCAGCATCTTTGCTTTTCCACTCCCTTGCATTGTCTGCAACAATTAGCATTGGAAATTATTTTCTTTTCACAAATTACCCTTTACTATATTATTGGTTAGGAGCTCTGGTAGCGCAGTGGTTATGAATCGGGCTGCGAACCTCAAGGTCAGTAGTTTGAAACTACCAGAGAGAAACTACGGGAGAAAGATGAGGCTTTCTGCTCCCGTAGAGATTTATAGCCTCGGAAACCCTGTGTAGGGTCACTATGAGTCGGAACCGACTCCACGGCATATAACAACAACAACATATTATTGATTAGTATATCATTACTCAGTAAGGATCATCTTTCAGAAGGAAGAATGCGTTCTTTTTCATTTAGAACCTTCTCTTTATGCCCTTCTTTCTCTTTATTTTTCCCCAAATACTTTAAGCACAGTTTTCAGCATAAATATCTGTGTTTTGCTGCTAATAACAATATTAATATTTATATGTTGTTAACTGCCATTGAGTCGATTTTGACCCATAGTGACCCTGTTTCCTAGGAGCAGCTGGTGAGCTTGAACTGCCAACCTTGCAGTTCAAACTGACTTTGCAGTCCAGCACATTAGCCCTCCGTGCCACGCCAGGACTCCTAAATTGATATACCCACTGCCGTTGAGTTGATTCCAACTCATAGTAACCCTGCCTAGGAGAAAGCCTTATCTTTCTCTTGCATTGAGGCTAGTGGTTTTGAACTACCTTGCAGTTAGCAGTCTAGAGCTTATCCTAGAGTGCCACCAGGGCTCCTAAATGTTGATGCTGTTGTTGTTAAATTGAGTCAGTTCTGACTCACAGTGACCCTGTATAGGGTTTCCAAGGAGTGGCTGGTGGGTTTGAACTGCTGACATTTCAGTTCGCAGTCCATTGCTTTGCCCACAGTACCACCAGCGCTCCTAAATACTGATGTCAGCTACCTTAATGAACATGTACCAATGGCGCAGCATCTTTGTAATACAGATATTGTTACTATTACTCCTCATTTTACAGTTGTGGATCTAAGACTCAGAAAGCTTAGATAATGTCTAGAGATGGGTTTGAAGCAGCTCTGTCTTAACTCCAAAGCTCAGTATGTTCATTTTCTATTGCTGTATAACAAACTGCTGCCCTGAAATGCAGCAGCTTAAAACCACAATTATTATCTCATTTCTGTGGATCAGAAATCTGGATGCAGCTTAAGTCAGCTGTCTCTTGCTCAAAGTCTTTCATGGGGCTGCAATCCAGGCATACACTGGAGTTGCAAGTCTCATCACTGGGCTTGACTGGGGAAGGATCACCTTCCAAGCCCACTCATGTAGCTCTTGGCAGGATTCAGTTATCAGCTCTTGGACTGAGGGCCTTAGTTTCTCACTGGCTGTTGGCCAGGTGCTTCCATCATCAGTTCTTTGTCATGTGGCCCTTTCTATAGGGCAGCTTACAGCATGGCAGCCTGCTCCCCCCAGAGCAATTACAAGAGAGAGCCAGGGAGGACAATGTAAAAAGAAGCCACAGTTTCTTGGTAACCTAAGAGTATCCATCACTTCTGTGTACTCTGTTCATTAGAAGCTAATCACCAGGGCCTGCTGACATTCGGGGGAGGGCACTTAGAAGAACATGAAGAGCAGAGGCCACATACCACACTCAGACTTCTCAGGTATCACTGCTATAAAGATCTAAACTAATTTGTAAAACCTTTTCTCTCAAAGACACAAAAAATCTAAGTTCACTGATGCTGGAATAGGAAACCTGACTTACAGCAACCCTTCCTACCGAACTTCCACTCAGGAAGTGAAAATTGAAGCAGTCCCCAAACCAGCCATGTACAACCAACTGTGCTATAAGAAAGAGGTGAGAATTGAAAGTTTTTTGTTTTCATTCTTTGGAGTGGAGGGGATTACACTCCAATCACCTGAATACATCACTTGGGGAGGCTGGGAGTTCTCTAATAGTGGACAGAAGAACTGAATGTAATTTGGATTTCTGGGAAAGTCTAGAATCTGTTACCAGCTTGAGGGACTCACTCTAGTGAGAGTGAGGCTAAAAAGTCCAACCAGAAGGTTTAGATCTAAAAGTATGCGAAAAGGCATCTCCCTCCTAGGACATATTTTCCCAGATTCCTGGGCTCTTTTTCTCCTGCAATGAGGCTGGACCACTGAAACCAGGGGGCTCTCCTAGCCAGTACCCCAAAACTCCAGGGCTGTGACACTGCCTTTGCCAGTCTCCAGTGCAAGCTGTTGGACCTGTGTCTGGGAATGGCTCGTTTTTCTCATCACAGAGTCATAAGGAATTTTCCTAGAATTCTAGAAGATTTTACATGATTTGTTTAATTCATTTGTCACTTTAGTGACTTTTCTTTTGTTTTTTTAATTTTAATAAAGTTAGTCGGTTCCGACTCATATCAACCCTGTATAGGGTTTCCAAGGAGCAGCTGGTGGGTTTGAACCACCAACCTTGTGATTCGCAGTCCAGTGCTCATCCTATAGCACCCCTCGAAAGTTTAGGCATGAAAAATAGTCCCATTTGTCCAAGGGGTCTACAATCCGGGGCTTCAGATTGTCATAGTCTGATATGACCCTTGGTTTCTGTTTTTGCAAAATCCTGTAAAGTTTCATCAGAAATTCTCCCAGGTACGACCCTAATTAGTTTCCTCTCTTGGCCTGTACAGCATAGTCAAATCCTACAGTGCTCCCATGCATAATGGATAGGCTTTCCATATGATTCTGGACCCATGAATTACCATATTAAAAGAGTTTCCACTTCCAGCTGAAACAGAACCTACAGGGGTATCTTGCAGTTCTAGGGATGATAGACCCCTTTCCTCAAACACCATTTCTAAGAGAATGCCTCTTGGCGAGTCGGGCTCCTACAGTGCCCATGCCCCAGAGGAGTAGCTCAGTAAGGGCCATGGTGAGAAATGAAGGCCATGTGACCTCTTCCTTTGTTTTCTGCTTCTTCCTCAGCAGCTCTTTCACCCCTCTGATAGTCTTTCTCCCTTTCTCTTCTGATCGCCTCTTGATTTCAGGTACCTGTTGCTGTGTGTTCGTAGACGGAGTGGTGTCCCCAGATTGCTAGTACCAAGTCCCCCTCCTCTCCCTGACTTACCAGGAGTGTGTGTGTCTGCGATGAAGACTCTGAGTGGCCTGCATCTAACCTTACACTAATTCCAGCGTGGAGAGTGTGTTGAATGAATGGAACTGTGCGTGTATGTGTGTGCTTACATGCTCTCTGTGATTGTGAATGATCCAAGGAGCTGTCATTCCCAGATGACAGGGACCACATTTTTTACTCATTTGTGTAATCATCAAAGCACCTAGCACAGTATCCACCCTAATTTAGGAGCTCCATAAATATCTGTGAGTTTGAACTGTTACTGAAATAAAGCAGTAGTCTCAGGGCTTTTGGCAGGACACTATCCCAGGGACCTCATCCAAGCAGTGGCCCATTTTCTCCTGGCAGTGGCAGCATGTTGTTTAGTATTCCCTAGAACCCAGAAGTAAGGTTACCCTTTGAGGAATCCAGAAAAGGGTGAAGCCTGAGTTGAGCTGAAGGCTGTCCTGGGACTAATCCCAGGTTGTTTGGAAATGGCCCAGGGCTCAGGGGAGCAGAGTTGCTATTGACTTGATTCCAACTCATGGCAACTCCATGTGTACCAGAGTAGAATTGTGATCCGCAAGGTTTTCTCAATGGCTGATTTTTCAAAAGTAGATCATCGGCCTTTCCTTCAAGGTGCTTCTGGGTAGATTCCAACATCTACCCTTTCTGTTAGCAGCTGAGCATGTTAACTGTTTGTACCCAGGAATACTAGAATCAGAGTGGTGGTTGTTGTTGTTAAGTGACTTTGAGTCAGTTCTGACTTATAGAGACCCTATATAGGACTTTCAAGGAGCAGCTGGTGAGTTTGAACTGCCGACTTTGTGGTTCAGTGCTTATCCTGTAGTGCCACACCAGGACTTCAGAACTAGACTAATCTCCGTCCCCAAAAGTAGTAGCTTATGGGTTGGCACTTAGATCCCTTTCTAGATTCCCCCTGTCTTGCTTCCCAAATTTTCTCCTTAACAATACCAGAAAGAAGAGATAAATAAAAACAAAATAGCACATACAGTAGTGTAAAAATCCTGAATAAATGCACATTTAATTACTTCTGATCATTTATGTCAGCATGGTGTTCATTCATTAGCAATAACAACGTAACAATTGCTAACATGTTTTAGTGCATCTTATGTGTCAAGCATTCTACTAATTGCATTCCATGTATCACCTCATTTAACACTCAATAACGACTGATTGTGAGGAGTGGATACTATTACTCTTCCCACACTGCAGATGGGAGACAGGTTTTAGAGCTGTTGAGTAACTTGCCCAGCTGGTGAGTGGCTGATGCAGGACCAGAAGTCATGGGTTTTTTCTCCTGGATGGATCATTACTTGTATGATACCGGCATGATCATCAGAGCTGCTCCTGTCCTTGGGGGCTTGTTGTGGTGAAGTGCCATCAAGTCACTTCCAACTCATAGCGACCCTGTTGTAGAGGGTTTCTGAGGAGCGGCTGGTGGGTTTGAACCACCACCTTGTGGTTCAAGTTGACCTTGCAGTCCAGTGCTTATTCTCCAGCATACCACCAGGACTCCTTCCTTGTAGGCTTGACCTTGTACACTTGCTCTGATCAAGTTCCCCATTTATTTGTGGGATCTTTGTGCTTTCCTGCCCGCTCCTAGCACATCCACGTCCTTTTCCAGCTCACCATGAGATCCTGTGTAGAGAGCTAGCTGACTAACCGTGTCTCCTCACTCTCCACCCTAGGCTGGACCTGACCATAACCACACCAAGGAGAAGGTCAAAATTGTTGAGGGGATCTGCCTCCTGTCTGGGGACGATGCTGAGTGGGATGACCTCAAGCAATTGCGCAGCTCGCGGGGGGGCCTTCTGCGGGATCATGTGTGCATGAAGACGGACACAGTGTCCATCCAGGCCAGCTCTGGCTCCCTGGATGACACGGAGACAGAGCAGCTGTTGCAGGAAGAGCAATCTGAGTGTAGCAGTGTCCATACAGCAGCGACTCCAGAAAGACGGGGCTCTCTGCCAGACACGGGCTGGAAACACGAACGCAAGCTCTCCTCCGAGAGCCAGGTCTAAAGGCCCATGTTCCTTCCCTCCCTGCCTGTACCTTCTCCTGTATGGACTTCCAGTCCTAGTGCTCGCTTATTCAACAGGCTCCCTTCCTATGTGCTCATCTTTCTCCTCCCATCCCGTAACTGCTCCCAAGCCCTCCAGGGGAGCTGCTCCCGCCTGAGTCCATAACTACCTGTGCACAAGAAATGGTGGCACATTGAGAATTTAGACCTGGATGTTACCACAGACCTCAACCTCAGGCACTCAGTCCTGGGCCCCTTGGAATTGGACTCAGGAACGATTCCTTATCAGTACAGAGGTTTTCCCCCACCCTCAGTGCCTGCCCCACAACAACCATCAGAAGTGGTATGACCGCTTCTTGGAGGACTTGCTCACCAGGACCTGGGCAGGGAGGGGCTCATTGGGTAAAGAGAGGGATGGAGGACAGAGGCTGAGAGAAGCAGGAAGAGTCAGCCCAGCTGGTATGGGCCTCTGGGGCAACTCCAGCCTCAAGGGTGTTGGTGACATGAGAGAGTTATAGGGGGTAATCAGGCCTAAATGTCTACTGCAGGCAGTGGATGTCATTCTACCCTCAAAGGCATGGGTTGTTTCAGTTGCAGAGATACTAGAGAGATCTGGGGTGGCTCAAGTTGTTCTTTCTTCTGCTCGAAGCTCTAGAGCCTTCTTTCTCTACTTTCAGATGATGGGGGTCCCTATCACACGGCTATGGATTAATATGAATTCTTTCCTGGTGCCACCACTGGCCAGTACCTTTCCTAAGTCTTTTACTCTTAAGTCACCAGGGTGTGGGTCAGTGGTTTCAGTGGATGTTGGAACCCTGGATAACACTGAGTCCCTGCAAAGTCTATTTAAGAAACTCTGCCTAGACCAAACCTAGCATTCCCACCTGAACTTTAATATCCACTCCCTCTCTCCCTCGTTCTCTGGGATACTGAGGAAAAAGAATCTGAAACAGCCTTTTTTAAAGAAGAGCCAGAAGTTTCCATAATTGGTCAGAAAGAACAATTGAGTCATAGACTTAGGGCACCCAGGGTCTAAAGGGAACTATCCATGAGGTTGAATCTCCTATGTCCTCTCTCAAGTGCTCAGGGATCTAAGGTAATGGACAGAGAGCCTGTGGCTGCGGTGTGGTGAAGTTGCCATTCCAAAGGGACTGACTTTTCCTTGCTGCCAGACCATCACGTAGATCATGGTCGTACACAACAAAAACAGCATGTGTCTCACTCAGCTCATTTCAGGGGAGTTGACACTTTGGCTGACCTAGAGACTTCTACCTAGCTCTTCACTTGATTGCTTAATTTACTTTTTCTGACATAGCCTTGTGACACCAGCAGTCTCCTAAGCCCTATGGTGAGGAAGGCTAAGTAAACATGTAAAAGAGCAAGCAAAGAGTAGAAAGGTAGAGGGAACCACTGATGATGCCTGTTGGCCCTGAAGCAGACCCAGACCTCTCCCACCCAGGAATCAGCCATGTCAGGGGCTCAGAACAGGGGAGAGGGCTTCCAGATTTGAAACATCTCCTGTGATGACTGGTGTTGGGAACATGCGGGTGAAAAGGGGCAAGATCAAGCCTTTTCTGGTCAGTTCTAAGACTACTAGAAACAGATGCCAGCCAAACCCTTCCTCCTGCCTTTAGTAATCAGCCCCAAGTCTGGGCCCTCCCATTACAGCCAAGCCTAGAAGTCTTTTTCAGTGCACATTAGTAGGTAAGGTTAAGATGCCACTTCTGGGAGGAAAGGGAGATGTTTCACACTTGATGGGGGTAAAAGAAGCACTTTGGGTTCTGAGGCTCATGGTTAGGAAGGAAAAAGTACAGTGGCATTTTCTTGACTGGAAAGAGGGGAAGGATCTTATTGCACTTGGGCTATTCCGAATGTAGAAAGGACATATTTGAGGAATTATCTCTTTGAGCACTGATTTACTATGTAAAAAGTAAAACTCTCTGTCCTAAGCTAATGGAAGTGATTCTCCCGCACTTGTGTAATGGTTTTAACGTTACTCACTGGAGAGATTGGACTTTCTGGAGTTATTTAACCACTATGTTCAGTATTTTAGGACTTCATGATTATTTAATATAAATTTAGCTTTACTTAATCACCTTGCTTGGCTTGGAGTCATGACTAAATACTGCACCTGCCCTGTATGGCAGACCCATGCTCTGGAAATCTGCTTTCCGACATCACCTCTGAGTCCTTGGGAACTGTGGGGACGGTGACGAGCGATCGATAAAGGGTGGGAGGTTAAGTATGGTTCAGCTCATCTTGAAGAGACAGGTCAAGACCAAAGCTCATTATGAAATCCTTATTTCCTCTAGAGGTGGGACAGACAATGAGTTTCATCTTGAGTGATAGTGTTTTGGAGGAGGATGGGGAACTGCCTAAGATCCACTCCAGACTCAGTGGGAAGAGGCAGCGTTGTCATTAGTGATGTCTCCCTCCAGAATCCAGAAGGCTGTGTCACGCATGTGTACCCTGTGTGTTTTATCTCTTTTCCAGGTCATTGAGGACTTCAATGTCACTCTTTGAAGTGATGATCACTGGCAAGGCTGTTTAGTAAGAAAAGATCTGGAATGAGGACAGAGAACTAATGCCAGCCCAGTCCTGCCACTAGCTCTGTTTGATCTTAGTCGAGTTTTGTAGTTACTCTAAATGGATAAAATGAACATTAAGATTGCTCTTAAAAAACACAACAACAACAAAAAAGCTGTCTTACATCTCATCCACTACAGCTCAAGGCTGGAACAAGGGACCCCTTCTCAGTTTCTCTGGATGTAATACCTCTCAAGGAAGATGGGAATCCTACTGCTTTCAATACCACGTGTAGAATTTGGTGTCAAGGTTCAATAGCTGATTTTCTAAACTACAAAGCATTCATAGACTAATACTCCCTCTCATTCATTTATTTCCTCCTATGGACCAGGCATCACCCAAGCACGAACAAGACATCACTCAGAGCTTCGAATCTAGCACACTTCCACCTCCCCTGCCACACACACACACACACACACACACACACACAAAGAGAAAAGCAACAAAGACAATAGCCTCTTACACTTAACTGACAAAAGGTCTAGGTATAATAAACTACAGTGTTTAAGTCTTCCAACTGTGGTGAGGAGTAGACGTGCTAGAACAAAGTGAAATAGATCAAGGACTACCACTCACCACACCATTGTTTAAAAAAACAACAAAAACACACACATTTACAGTGGAGACAGACGAAGGTCATTTTAAGTAGTGAAATCCTGCCTGCTGCACAAGCCTATATTCCTGTAGTCCATGGCCCCCTCCCAAAGCCTCAAGGTTAGGGGACTGGGACTGTCCCATCACTTCAGCAGAAGATGGGAGAAGAGAATGCACTGGATATCCTGGTCCAGGTCTTGACAGGAAGTGAGCCAGATGCAGTGAGATGTAACAGTGGTGGTTGTTAGATGACATCAAGTCAGTACCGATTCATAGCAACCCTATGCGTAACAGAACAAAACACTGCCTGATCCTGGGCCAACCTCACAATGCTTGAGCCCATTGATGCCACTGTGCCAATCCATCTCACGGGATCTTTCTATTCTCTGACCCTCCACTTTACCAAACATGATATCCTTCTCCAGTGACTGGTCCCGCCTAACAATCTATTTTCAGGCTATGAAAAAGCCCTGGTTCTCAAGTTCCCAGAGCAGATCAATGAAAAGGCTGGAATTAGATGATTGCTAAGATCATGTCTGGTAGCGTAGTGGTTACGAATCGGGCTGCTAATCTCAAGGTCAGCAGTTTGAAACTACCAACAGTTCTGTGGGATAAAGATGAGGCTTTCTGCTCCCATAAAGATTTACAGCCTTGGAAATCCTGAGCAGGGTGGCTAAGGATCGGAACCAACTCAACAGCACTTAACAAGGTCTCATCTAACCTGAATTTAGTATTTGTGTTCTTTCCAGAAGCTCTTGGGGATGAAATGAGAGTTGAGAATTCCTTGTCTGGTGTAAAACTTGAAATTAATATGTAGGTAGAAGGTGGGTCAAATTATAACAAATGACATGATTTTTCAAATGGATTACATTAAAAGTAGCCAGTACCCTACTTTCTACTTTGTACGAACAAACTGAAACCCAAGGTGAAACAATCTTCGTGAAAGAGTCCCATGGCATAAGTATTGAAATGTTTGCCAACCTGAACAAAACAAAAGTGCTGCATAGGAACTTACGAAGCACATCTAGAAGAACTGAGAGGGCACAGATTCTAAGTGTAATGCCTGGATATTCAAGAGGATCCACTATTAGAGTTGAGTCCTTATCATGGTTGAGAAACAGCTTAAATGATATATTTTCTTCATACAGGAACGTAACTCAAATGACTCACTGAATAGGATGTATGCGTTGGTGTGCGTCAGGCAATCTTTGTCCCGAGGCACTTCCTCACTTGCCCATTTATTTTTCCCTTCAGATCTTTTCTCCATTAAACAGCTGTCAGAGGATAGTAGAACTCAGCATAGAGTACAGTTTTATCTCCTGCAAAAGCTCCAACTCACAATTTTAGACTCCTTGATATGGTGTTAAAATAGACCCACACAACCTAATTAAGGGTCTAAGTTTACACCTAAGGCTGATGTTTACCCCCAAGCTATACACACTGCTTATTTTATTTTAACAAGACATAAGGAAGCCAAGAACTCTCACTTATCCTGTCCTTCTTAGTGGTTTTCCTTACAGTCCCTAAAAATTTGTTGATAGCCTGCTAATAAGGTTCCTATCTCTGCCTCCCACCTCCTTCCATGTTGGTGGGGATGATGTGTCTGTGGTCAAAGTTCTTGGATAGCCTGCATTCTTGGGGCTATGCATAGAAAGGGAAACTCCAAAGAATAAAAGATATCCATTCCTTCATTCAACCAGCACCTATTAAACACACCAATTGCAAGCTAGAAAGAAAAAGCTTTGCCATTTTGGAGTCAAGGCACGACAACCCACAGCCACTTGCTTTCTGTGTTAGCATTCCCAGGGGTAAGTCAGGAGGTATCTGGACCTACAGTTGAATGGAAGGCAACTCTTCTTCCAACAGGAAAGTAGTGATACCTTGACAAGAAGACAACTTGTGAGAAAGATAAACTGAGCACTGTTCCAGCTCTTCACAGGCTTTGTAAAAAATGCCCTGTGCTGTTATTTAGTCACAATGTCTGGCATTTGTTCCCTTCTGGTTACAGTAATATAAAGTGTTTACTGTGATCTCTACTGCCCACGGGCTTTCACTGCCCCTAAGAAATACCCTTCTTATGGAGAAGAACTATTGAGAGGCCCTTGGGATAAATAAGGCACACATAGCACTAATGTGTAGATAAATGCTATTTGATGGTAATCCTGGGCTGTGAAAGAGCACTGGCCAAGCACTTACTGAACACCTACTGTGAGCAAGGTAAGGAGCTCTGGTAGCGTAGTGGTTATAAATTAGGTTGCGAACCTCAAGGTCAGCAGTTCGAAACTACCGGCTGTTCTGTGGGAGAAAGATGAGGCTTTCTGCTCCCGTAAAGATATACAGCCTCGGAAACCCTGTACAGGGTCACTATGAGTCGGAACCGACTCCACGGCACATAACAACAACGATGAGTAAGGTATTACTAATGTGCCGGACTGCAAAGCCGTTTGAATTGCAAGTTGGCAGTTCAAGCTCACCAGCTGCTCCTCGGAAACCCTATACAGGGTTACTATGGGTCGGAATCAAGTCTACGCACTTACCAACAACAAAGCCTAACATGATCTGCTTCTCTCCCTCCCGCCTCCCCCTCCCCACAAGTAGCTAGCAGACTTGTTGGCTTACTTTGTAGATCCTGGCTGGGTTGAGACCGCATCCACTGCCTCCTATTTCTGCTGCCTACTACTCTGCTCCAGCTATACTGGCCTTCTGGTTGCTCTTCAAACCCTCCAGGCATGCTTCCACCTTAACCTGGCACAGTTGTCCTCTGGTTGGTACTTTCTTCCCCTAGATATACTCATGGCTAACTTCTTCACCTTCTTCTAGTCTTTGCTCAAATGTATCCCCAATGAAACCTCCTCTTGCTCAAATGACCGTTGTTTTTTTTTACCACCTCCCCCACTCCCTTTTATCCAGCTTTATTCTTTTTCCCATTGCGCATATCATCTTATAATGTTCAATTACATACAATCTAACTTACATGTTAATTGTCTATTCCCCCCGCCCCCCACTGGAACATGAGCTCCATGAACGGAGGGCATGTGTGTGTGTGTGTGTGTGGTCGATTTGGCTCACTGTCCCAACTGTCTAGAACAGTCCTTGTGCATACTAGGTGTTCAATAAATATTTGTTGAATGAACATACAAATTAGTAGAATCAGACATTTAATGTCTATCTTCTAGTAGGGCTGCATTTAAAACATACAAGTTTTTTAAAAAAATGATTTTGCCTTCCTATTCTGAAACCCTTTAGGACCCAGACTCCACATATCCTTTAATGAGCAAATTTCAAGTTACCATCACCCTCTCCTTAAGTGCAATATTTGGCTTATTTTCAGTAATATTTTTTAAAAAGTAAATGTGCCAATGACGGGACGGAAGAGGACTATTTATATTTCCCACCCAATCCTTAAGGTCACCTTGACCTTTCTGTTTTGATGGTTGTTCTTTCCTTCCTCTACATGTGGACCTCTTCTCACCTTCCAACTTTTCATTTTCTTTACTTTTCTCCTCTTAGCTTTCATCCACGACCACCATTCCATTTCTTCACTCTATGAGGTGATTTTCAAATCTGAGTCCTAACCTCTTCTGCCAATCCCAGTCCTGTATTTCCTAGAACTACTTAGATGATTCCACGTAACTATCTCATTGGTACCTAAAAACAAACATTTCTTAAGACTAGACTCCTGCCTTCCCCTTGAGACTGACCTCTCCTGATTTTCTACTTCCACTTGGCCAATCACTGCCTTCTCAAGGCCTAGGCTCAAAACCTGCCACAGTTTTTGACTCATCTCCCTAAATGGGCCCCACCCTAACCATTCAACTAATGTGGTCAGCTGCCAAAGTGTTCACTATCTCTTGAATCCCTTCACATCAAGTCCACCGCCATTACCTGATACCAGTGTCCTAACCGGGGTCCTATTTCTCAGCTGTAACCCATTTTAGACAATCAAGCTAATTCATTTTCCTAAAGTGTAGTACTGATTTTGTCAGTCCTTTGCTCAGAAACCTTCAATAATTCCTCATCGCCTATTAAAATGCAAATGCTTTATAATACTAGCATTCAAGGCCCCCAAGAGTTGTTCCTGGCTTTCTCTATCTTGTATCCTAATATTTCCCAACATGAACCCTGTCCTAAAATCAAATCCACACATACAATGTACTTTATTGTCTCTAACCCTTTACTCAGACATTTCAGGCCCCTTCTATTAAAATATGTAACATATCAATGAGAAAAATTAATTTTCCTCCCTACTGAATCCTGCTCTTGGAAATTTTCCTATAATTACAGGGAAGTTGCAATTATTTTTCAGGCATTAATGCAAACACACATTCATATATAATATATGAATCATTCCATAGATGCTTTTGTGTAACTTGCCTTTTTCCAATTAATTAAAAAATTAGTATATTTTTCTATACCAGCATGAATAGATACAACATTCCTTTAAACAGTTGCATAGTGTTCTGTTGAATGGCTGTTCCATAGTTTATGTATCAAATTTCCTATTGTTGGACATGTCATTTCCAGGTTTGTTTGTTGGTATGATTTTGGCTTGGTTTTCTATCATAAGTAGCATTGCAGTGAACATCCTTATGCATTTTTCTTTGCATACTTACACAGATGTGTGGAATAAATTCCTAACAGAGGCATTACATTTTAATAATTGCCAAACTGTCTTCCTAAAAGGGTAGAGCAATTACATTCCCACTGCATTAATAATTGGCACAAGCCAATCCTTGAAATGTGAAGAGAATTCACATCCAATGCTTTTAATTCACAGCTTTCTCCATCTCTGACACCAGTTACCTCAAAGGCGTTTTTCTCTCTGCTCCCAAGGACCTGAGTAAAGTATTTTCAAAAAGACTGCCCGCACAGCCCTCTTCCATCCGCCAGGCACCTAAGGCCAGATCTTCACAAATAGGCGCCCCCCCACCCCCCCGCCCCGCGGGTCTGGATGGGTTCCGTATTTCTAGAATGATGCACACAAGTGAGGATGGCGAGACTTTGGACATGTTGTTAAGTGCCGTCAACTCACTTCTGACCCATAGCGACGCTGTATAGGGTTTCCGAGGAGTGATTGGTGAACTTGAACTGCCAACCTTGTGGTTCAAACTGACTTTGCAGTCCAGCATATCAACCCACAGCGCCACACCAGGGCATATTATTGGTGGTTATGACTCATAGCGACCCTGTACAGGGTTTCCGAGACCGTAAATCTTTACAGAAGCAGAAAGCCTCATCTTTCTCCCGGGGAACAGATGGTAGTTTCGAACCACCGACCTTGAGATTAGCAGCCCGATTCATAGCCACACTACCAGAGCTCCTTACGTATATTATTATTTGTTGTTGTTATTGTTAAGTGCCATCAAGTTGGTAACAACTCATAGAGACTTTATGCACAGCAGAATGAAACACTGCCCTATCCTGGGCCAACCTCACTATTGTTGCCACGCTTAAGCCCATTGATGCTGCCACTTTGCCAATCCATCTTGCTGGTGGTCTTCCTATTTTTTTCTGACCCTCCACCTTACCAAACATGATATCCTTCTCTAGTGACTGGTCCCTCGTGACAATATGTCTGAAGCATACTATTATATTATTGTTGTTGTTAAGTGCCGTCACATCGGTTCCGACCCATAGTGACCCTGTATAGGGTTTCCAAGGAGCAGCTGGTGAGCTTTAACCACGGACCATGTACTTCAAATGACTTTGCAGTCTGACGCATTAGCCCACAGCGCCATGGGGCATCATGCTTAGTAGACAGTCAGCAAAACCAAGGAAGACCCTTAAGGAGATGGATCGATACAGATACAGTGGCTGCAACAATGGACACACACACAATGATTGCCAGGAGGGTGCAAGACACCCTTTGTTCTGTTGTACATAGAATCGTTAAGAGTCAGAATCCACTGATGGCACCTAACAACAATATTTTCAGAAACAGAGACAAAAGGTCACATTTTTGTTCAGCACATCCACCAAGCATGTGTTTGAGTGTCTATTTCTCCAAATCCTGGCCAACTCAAGGTTGTTAAATGTCTTCATTTTAATCAAGATTTTTGATAGAGCTTTGATTTTTAACAAGTGTAACTGTTCTGGTAGCGTAGTGGTTACGAATCAGGCTGCGAACCTTAAGGTCAGCGGTTCGAAACTACCAGCCGCTTTACAGGAGTAGAAAGATGAGGCTTTCTACTCCCGTAAAGATTTACACCCTCGGAAACCCTGTACAGGGTCGCTATGGGTCGGAACAGACTCGACGGCACTTAACAACAACAACTGTAGTTTAATTTGCTTTGACCCATTCCATCTTGTTGACAATCTATTTATCCTTCAAATCTCAGATTAAAAGTCCATTTCCTTTACAGACCTCTGCCCCTTAATTCTCCCTTCACAAAGCATGGACAGGGTTTCATGTAGACAGTTCTATACTACTTTGAAATGTAGTGACTTTTGATTTCTCTTTCCACCAACTGTAGATCGCAAGTTCCTTGGAGTTAGGGACCTGATCTTTTTCATAGGAACATGGATGCAGTACTTACTATACAAGAATTTTAGAGGTCAGACTAACCAAGCTCCTGACTATAAACAACAGTATTGAACATTAGCAGAATGAGTTACAGTTCATAAAGGCCTTCCCCGACATTTCTAAATTGTTATATTCAATCCTCATACTCCGCTGGTAAGGGAAACAAGGTGTTACCCCCATTTTAGACTAGGAAACTAAGTTCCAAGATTTGTTAACAGTAAAGTGATTTACTCAGTAGTAGATCCAAGATCTGAATGCACCATCCTCGCCCCATTCCACTACATCCAATTGCTTTTAGTTTCCCTCATAGCACTTAGCTGCACAATCAATATTTGGTGAAAGAAATGACTGAAATAATGTCAGATGTAGGCAGCAGCTTACGCATCTGAAATTAAAGCAAATGTACTGCAGCAGTGAGTATACAGCTCTTCTACACACACCTCTCGCCCTTTAGTTCAGGATCGTGGGCAGCTTTCACTTCAGCGACCCTCTATCCCTTCTGGATGCACGCATTCTCATCCTAGTAGGCAGGGCACAGTTCCCAGGGAAACACGATTGCGCGCGGCCCCTTTAAGACTGCGGGCGGCGCGTGCCCACAGTCCTTTCAAATGGGCCAATAGAAGGGCGATGGGCAGTCAGTGGCGGACCAATAGACAACGGTGACACTGCGGGGTGTGCGGCGGCCCAAGCGGTTTTAAACGGCTTAGAGCAGGCCCCTCGGTTTTGACCCGGCTGAGGTGAGTGGGCGGTGGTCCTGACCCACCCGCTCAGGTCCGCCGATCCCGGCGTCGCGCGCGCGGAGGGGCCCCGAACCTCGGGCGGGAGACTTCTATGGGCGCGCGCCTCTCTTGCCCTACGAACCCGGCGGGCCTGTGGCGGCGAAGCGGGGCGGAGGCCTGGGGACCCGCCGCTGGGAGTCCGTGGGGAGCGGGCGCGCTTGTGCGACCGAGGCCGAATTGGGATCCGAGTGAACAGAGGGGTGCGGACGGCAGCGCTCAAAGCGAGAGGCGCAGGGCCGCGCCCAGTGGCTAAGATGTTCTGGGGTTGGGGCGGGGGGCCGGGCGAGCCGGCCCTGCGATCGTGTCCCTGGCCTGATTGTTTAATGAATGAATGAATAAGAGCTGGGAAAGGAAGGCTGTGGTGGCTGTGCAGGGCCTGCTCGCTTCGGATCGTGTCGATCCGGGGCATGGCCGCACACCTGTGCTCCTACCGGCTTGCTGCGATTGTAACGATTCTGATCCTTCAGTGCTCTGTGACGGCCGGCTTTCTGTGAGGCAGCAGACGTGGAGTTTGGTGTCCTGAAGGGCTTGGGGACCAATACAATAGCCAGCGGTGTAGACTCAGCAGGCCTTACTACTTCAAACTCTTGACTTTTTAGCTCGGGGAAGATAAAGCTGACTGCTCCCGTAAAAATTTAGTCTGGAAACCCCAAGGAGCAGTTCTACTTTGTCCTACAGGCTTGTTGATGAGTAGGAATCCGCTGGAAAGACAGTCACCCTGCCACCACGGTAGTTGCCATGCAGGAGTGAAATACATCCCGTTTTGTATCTGGGATAGGAAATGATGAAAGTGGTGTTGCCTGAGTGTGCACTCCAGGTTAGAAAATATACTCGGGCTGATGAATCTTCAATAGTGAGATTTTCATTCAGCATCAGTACTGGGGAAGTGGTTTGGGCAGAACTTGCTCCAAATTTATGCATGGCTCTCATTTAATTCTCAGGGGGAACCAAGGCATCAAATCATGGCCTAGAAATGCCGCCTGTCTTATTTTATGTCTAATTATAAGTTATTGAAAAGTCATTTTTAGAAAGGTGAGCTCCTCCTTTCTCCATTCTTATATCTCTAAAAAGTCCTATTTGGGCCTCAAGATTAGCAGCTGCCAATACAGGCATTTGAGACATTTTGTTGTTGTTAAAGTCATTAAATATTTGGCCTTTTCATAAGTGACTAGACAAGATGTAGCGTTTCAAAAAAATTGATGATATAGAAGAAGATGAAATCAGTTAATTTTACCAGCATAAATGAAACCTAGCCCATAAGTTAGTGAGAAAAAAACGTTAACACAGATTTTCACTCAGGCAATAGCAAGCAAAGGTATTCCATAACAATAAATTGAACATCTCATACTTCACAAGTTTTGATCATCAGCATTGAATTATGAACAGTGGTATGAGGTAACTCCATCACAACTAAAGTCTTTGACAACTGACAACTCATTTTAGCAGCAGAGTTTTACTATAATAAATGTGAATACCTTAATATTATGACTACTGTTCTAGGTTTCAGAGAAGCAGTTAAAAATAATAAACAACTTTAACACTGCCTTAAAACCATGAAACCAAGTCCACTACCATTGAGTTAATTCCAGCTCATAGTGTTCCTATATAGGGTGTCTGGGGAGCGGCTGGTGGATTTGAACTATAGGCTTTGCTGTTAGCAGCCCAACACTTAAGCCACAGTGCCACCAGGACTGCTTTATCAGTGCCTTGGTGATGGTGGTGATTATGTGCTGTGGGTGGAGTCGGTTCCGACTCACAGCGACCCTGCATAGGGTTTCTGAGACTATAAATCCTTTCAGGAGCAGAAAGTCTCATCTTTCTTCTGCAGAACAGCTGGTAGTTTCAAACTGCTGATCTAAGGCTAACAGTCCGATCTGGAATCACTATGCTACCAAAGCTCCTTAGGATAACGTTAAAAGTCTTGGAATAAGGCTAGGCTTTCTTTTGCTCCTTTGATTTTATGAGGTCTCGTTCATTTATTCAACAAATATGAAGATTGATGCCTGTGACGTGTTAAGCACTGCTCTTGATTCTAGGAATACAGTGGTCATCTAGAAAAAGATAAATCCCCTGACCCGAGGGAGTTTTACACTGTTAGCTCCTCAACAGTTTGCTGTAGCAGATTGTAGTTTCTATAAATCCTGCGCTCCAACTCTATCCCTTAGAACAAAATAAATTCTCAAATACATTAGCACTGTTGTTGTTAAGTGTCATCAAGTCGGTTCCGTCCCATAGTAACCCTATAGAGGGTTTCCAAGGAGCAACTGGTGAGCTTGAACCACCAACCTTGCAGTTCAAACTGACTTTACAGTGTAGCGCATTAACCCACAGTGCCACACCAGGACTCCAGATAATATTTATTGAGTTGGGTGCCACATTTTCTCTTTTCTAATCCTCACAACACCATTAAAATAAAACTGAGTCTTAGAAAGGTTATACATTTTACTCTGATCATACAACTAAGTGATGGAACCCGAATTCGAACCCAAGTTAGTCTGTCTCCAGGGCCTTTGTTAAGGTTCTTAACCCAGGTCCAGGTCTACCACTGCCACTCATAGTAACCTTATAGGACAGAACCCATTGGATTTCCCAGGCTGTTATCTTTAGGGAGGATTTTTTTTTTCCATTATACTTGTTTATTTGCCATGTATTTTCTTTCAGGTTTGTGAAAAGATAAGGAATGAAAGCTATCCCAACTACTTACACATAAACTATTTCTCTCCAGTATGCCTCGTAAGAGATGTGTTCCAAAAGATGAGAAACAGCAGAAGAACTTCCCCACATTCATAAAAACCATCTCTACATTGAGTTAACATGTTTAGATGGGGGTGGAATATTAGACTTTTCCACATTCCCTCCATTCATAAGTCCTCTGGCCACTCACTGGGAGCTCTTGTATGATTACTGAAGGACTAGTGTTGTTCTGGTAGCGTAGTGGTTACGAATCGGGCTGCGAACCTTAAGGTCAGCGGTTCGAAACTACCAGCCGCTCCGCTGGAGAAAGATGAGGCTTTCTACTCCCGTAAAGATTTACACCCTTGGAAACCCTGTACAGGGTCGCTATGGGTTGGACCCAACTCGATGGCACTTAACAACAACAACAAGTGTTGTTAAGTGCTGTTGAGTCGGTTCCGACTGTTTGTTGTCAAGTTGATTCCAACTCATAGTAGCCCTGGTGATGCAGTGATTAAGTGCTTAGCTGACAACTGAAACTTTGGTAGTTTTAACCCTGTAGCCAGTCTGCAGGAGAAAGATGTCTTCTGTAAAGATGGCAGCCCAGGAAGCCTTTTGCACAGTTCTACTTTGTCTTATAGGATCACTGAGTTGGAATTTACTTGGTGGGAACAGAGTTGGTGTTTGTTTATCAGGGCAATTACCCTGCCTACTTGATAGACCTCAAACATATTAAGCTTATTCTTTTTGGTCTTTGCTGTTTGTTGCCTGGCATTCCCCATCTCATTGGAACCAAACTTCAAGTCTGCCTTTGTATTATAGGCTCTCCTCAGGTCACAATTCAAATGTCTTTTTTTTAAAAAATGCTTTTATTGTGTATAGTGAAGGCTTGCAGGAGAGATCACCATTTTTACATTCAGCAGATCATTGTAATGATTTCAACACCTTCCATGTACCCTTGGTGGTGGTGGTGGTAGTGGTGGTGGTAGTGGTGGTGGTGGTGATGTGCTGTGGAAATGGTTCCAATTCATAGCCATCTTGTATAGGGTTTCCAAGGCTGTAAAGTCTTTACAGGAGCAGAAAGCCTCATCTTTCTCCATTGGAACAGCTGGCAGTTTCAAACTGCTCTTCCCTCTTGATGGTCTTTGGGTCCCAGTCTCTCACACCCTTGCCAGCATTTGTTGTCCTCTGCTTTTTTGAACTTCCACTGTTACTGCTGATGTGAGATGGTATCTCAGTGTTATTTTAATTTGCATCTCTCTAATGGCTGATGATCCTGAACATTTCTTCATCATGTTTGTTGGCTACCAGAATGTCTTCCTTGGTGAAGTATCTATTCGTGTCTAGTACCCATTTTTTAATTGGGTTATTTGTCTTTTTCTTGTAGATGTGCTATAGTTTCCTATAAATTTTAGAGATTAGTCCCTTGTCTGATGTGTCATTGCAAAAAAAATTTTCCTATTCTTTGGGCTCCTTTTGTACTCTTTTGATGCACATAAATTTCTAATTTTCAGTATTTCCTAGTCATCTGATTTGTTCTCTCTTATTTGTGTGGGTTTTTTTTTTTTCCATGTTTGATAGTCTGCGTATGCCATATATTAGAGCCCTTAAGTTTGTCCCTATTTTTGCATTTAGAATTTTAATCCATGTTGAGCTAGTTTTCATATATGGTGCGAGGTGTAAGTTCAGATATCATTTTAAAGAGGCTCTTCTAAGCTCCCAATTAAAGTAGCCCTCTTAATCAACCTCATTTCCCTCATGTCTTAGTATTTATTGCTAGGTAGGGTATTTATTGGGAGCACTATGACTTTGTAGGATAATCACTGAGCTGCAGTGATTATTGAACACAGGGTCGGTGGTTCAAGCCCACCAGCAGCTCTGCAGAAAAAAGATGAGACCTTCTGTTCCCACAAACATTTGTGCCTTGGATACCCTATATAGAGTCACTATGGGTTGGAATTGACTAGGTGGCACTTAACACAGCAATATGATGTTTATTGCTTCCTTGTATATTTTGTTGATCATGAAAGAATGGCACAGATTTTTCTTCTAACTTATAGCCTCAATGCTTCATGTGATGCCTGAAGCATGATGTTGTTGTTAAGTACTGTCAAGCTGGTAAACCTGAGCCACCGACCGTGCGGTTGAAACTGGCTTTGCAGTCCAGCGCATTAACCCACAGCACTAAACCAGAGTAAGTAGATGCTTAAAAATATTTATTGGACAAAATGGCCAAAACTACTATAGTGTTTCCTGTAGTGATAAGAGGTTACGAGAGGGCTTCAAAAATTGGGTGGAAAAAAATCCCATTATCCTTTAATTCCATTTGCCCATGAACTTTTTGAACCCCCTCATATATATAACTAGTCAGTTGGTTGTATTACTGTCTGTAGATATGAGCAGTGTCTCAACAGACAAATTCAGAAATTCTTCAACTAAGAAAACTGGGAAAATGATAGATTCATATTTGTGGCAACAGGGTAGGAAGATAAATCTAGCTCCCGCCTTCCCCCTACACACATCTTTTTTTTTTTAAGTTTACAGAAAAATTGAAAAAAAAATGGTATCAAAAGCACTCATACACTTTTTACTTAGATTCACCAATTTCAATATTTTGTCATGCTTACTTTATATCTCCACACATATGTGAAGAGTATGTATGTCTATATACTCCCCCTCCACCCCCCGAACCATTTAACCAGGATCCCTTAAATTCTTAAGCAGTTTTCTGAGACTAAAGTTATCTCTTGCCTGTCCCCAATGCCATTGTCACATGTAAGAAAATTAATGTAATTCACAATATCATCTATAATAGTCCATATTCAGATTTTCCTATTGTTTCCCAAATGCCTTATAGCTTTTTTTTAATACAGAAATTAATCAAAGTTCACACTTTGCAGTTGCTTATGTCCTTGTTGTTGAAAGTGCTTTCCAGTTGGTTCTGACCTATAGTGACCATGTTTAGGATTTGTCTTTTTTAATCTAGAACAGTTGTTCCATTTTCTTTCATTTTTATTTATAAATTTTATTTTTTAAATCAGTTTTAGATTTACAGAAAAACTGAGCAGATAGTACTGAGTACTCTCCCCGATACAGTTTCCCCAGTTATCAATGTCTTCTATTAGTATAGTACATTTGTCACAATTAATGAACCAACGTTGCTGTTGTTAAGTGCTGTGGAGTCATTTCCAACTCATAGCAACCCTGTATAGGGTCTCTGAGGAACTGCTGATGGGTTTGAACTGCTGACCTTGTGATTTGCAGTTCAGTGCTGATCCACAACGCCTCACCAGAATAATTAAAGTTCACCAGTTAAAAATAAGTCAGTCATGAAAGGGCACATATTGAATGAGTCCTACTATTATAAAAAGTCAGGGAAAGGATTATATACAGAAGGAAAAAAAAATCTTTGATGGTTACGAGGGATGGGAGGGAAAATCACTAGCTAGACACATACTTGTTTGGGGAAAGGAAAAGGCAGGTTGCAATAAGGGAGTGACCAACCCATCACAGTATCACTAAAGAAAAGGAAGACTTACAGAAGTGTACAAAGTTAAATACTATTACAGACACAATCCTGCATTATCGGAAATAACAAACATTAATCTACAAGTGGATATACAGGCAGACTGGCAAGATGAACAGGTATAGGTAGGCAAAAGGGACTGTACTCACAACTATATATAGATTTGGAAGGTGGTATTTCTATAAACACATTTGTATGTACTGTAATAAATATGTTGTTGTTAAGTGGCATTGAGTCAGTTCCTACTCATAGTGACCCTGTATAGGGTTTCTAAGGAGTGAATGGTGGGTTTGAACTGCTGACCTTAATGTTTATCGGTTCAGTGCTTATCCTATAGTGCCACACCAGGACTGTAAATATATCCATCTTATATTGTATTAGAGCAAACAGGGAGCAAAAGTATGTAAACTTCTTAGCCATAACCAAACATCTGGATGGCATGAGTCCCTGAACCTGGAGGCTTGGGACCATAGTCCTGGGAAACATCAAGGTCAACTGGTATAACGCAGTTCACAAAAACAGTGTTCTGCATCCTACTTTTGTGAATAAGAATTGGACCTAAAAGCTTTCAAGTACCATCTGAGATGCAACTGTTGGTCTATCCCAACCCAGAGCAGAGTGAAGAAAATTAAAGATGAATGGTTTCAGGGTCTTGGAAGCTGAAGTTCTTATGATCCAAAAGATTAATGGATCACAAGAACCTCAGCCTCCAAGACCCTGAAACCAGAAGAATTAGATGGTGCCCAGGCTACCATTCCTTACTTCTCTGAAAGGGAACATAATAGAGGGTCATAGATAGAGTGTAAGATTGAAGTTGTCAAGGACTTCATTCTTCTTGGATCAAGTATCAACACTCGCGGAAGCAGCAGTCAAGAGATCAGACGACGTATTACATTGGGCAGATCTGCTGCACAGGAACTTTTTGAAGTATTGAAGAGCAGAGATGTCAGCTTGAGGACTAAGGTGTGCCTGACCCAAGCCATGGTATTTTCAATAACCTCATATGGATGTGAAAGCTGGACAGTGAATAAGGAAGACCGTAGAAGAATTGATGCCTTTGAGTTGTGGTCTTAGAGGAGAATACTAAAAGTGCCATGGACTGCCAAAAGAACCAATAGATCTGTTTTGGAAGAAGTGCAGCCAAAATGCTCTTTGGAGGCCAGGATGGCTAAGCTTCGTCTCTCATACTTTGACATATTGTCAGGAGGGAACAATCGCTGGAGAAGGATGTCATGCTGGGTAAGATGGAGGGTCAGAGAAAAAGAGGAAGACCCCCAATGAGATGGATCGGCCAGGTGGCATCATTGATGGCGTCAAGTGTGGCAATGGTGGTGGGGTTGGCCCAGGATCGGACATTGTTTCGTTCTGTTGTGCATGGAGTTGCTATGAGTCGGTTCCGAATCGATGGCACCTGACAACAACAACAGATAGAGTGCTGGGTGGGTAGGGATTGTGGAACAAAACCCGGGAAAAAAAAGTTCAGGCTTACGGATATGCTGTTGTTGTTAGTGCCGTCGAGTTGGTTCTGACCCATCGTGACCCTGTATAGGGCTTCTGAGGAGCAGCTGGTAAGTTTTTGAACCACCAAACCTTTGCAGTTCAAACCAACCTTGCAGTCCAGTGTAGCAAGGTTATATGCATATTGCAAGTTGTTAATGAGTCTTCTTCCCATCCTGATGTCATGTTCTTCATATAATCTAGTTTCTTGGATTATGTGCTTAGCATACAGATAGAATAAGTATGGTGAAAGGATGCAACCCTAGCACACACTTTTCTAACTTTAAATCATTCAGTATTCCCTTGTTCTGTTCTAACAGCTGCCTCTTGGTCTATGCATAGGTTCCTTATGAGCATAATTAACTGTTCTGCAATACCCATTCTTTGCAGTGATAATCATAGTTTGTCATGATCTACATAGAAGAATGCGTTTGCATAGCCAATAAAGCACAAGTAAAAATCTTTCTAGTATTCTCAGCTTTCAGCGACGATCCTTCTGTTATCAGCAGTGATATTCCTTGTTCCACATCCTCTTCTGAATCCAACTTGAATTTCTGGCAGCTCCCTGTCAATGTATTGTTGCAACCACTTTTGAATTATCATTTGCAAAATTTTACCTCATGTGATTTTAATGATATTGTTCAATGATTTCTGGATTCTATTGGATCACCTTTCTTTGGATTGGGTACAAGTAAGGATCTTTTCCAATCAGTTGGCCAGGTAGCTGTCTCCCAAATTTCTTGTTATAAACAAGTGAGGGTCTCCAGCATTGAGTCAGTTTTGGGGAAACATTTCAGTTGGTATTCCACCAATTCCTGGAGCCTCATTTTTCACTAATGCCTTTAGTGCAGCATGGACTTCTTACTTCAGTTCCATAAGTTCCTGATTATCTGGTACCTCTTGAAGTGATTAAAGGTTGACCAATTCTTTTTGGTACAGTGACACTGTGTGTTCATTCCTTCCATCTTCTTTTGATGCTTTCTGTATCATTCAGTATTTTGTCCATAGAATCCTTCAATATTGTAACTCAAGGCTTGAAGGTTTGTTTTTTTTTTCAGTTCTTTCAGCTTGGAAAATGCTGAGTGTGTTCTTTCCTTTTGGTTTTCTAACCAGTTTTTGCACATTTCATTACACTTGACTTTGTCTCAAGATGCCCTTTGAAATGTTCTGCTCTCCTCTTTTATGACCTCATTTCTTCCAGTCCCTTTAACTTCTCTAAATTAAAATAATAAGTTTAAGAGTCTCTTCTGGCATCCATTTTTATCTTTTCTTTCTTTTCTATCTTCTTAATGACCTTTTATTTTCTTTGTGTATGATGTTCTTGATGTCTTGACTTTTCTGGTCTTCAGTCACTAGTGTCTAATGCACCAAATCTGTTATTGAGATAGTCCTTAAATTCAGGTGGGATATATTCAAGGTCATATTTTGACTCTTGTTTTAATTTTCTTCAGCTTTAGCCCAAACTTGCGGGTGAACAATTGAGGATCTGTTCCATAGTCTGTCCCTGGCCTTGCTTTGGCTGTTAATATTGAACATCTCCACCATCTCCTCCCTCAGATGTAGTCAGTTTGGTTCCTGTGTATCCCATCTGGTGAAGTTCATGTGTATAGTCCATCACCTTGTATGTTGTTGAAGAAAGGTATTTGCAATGAATAAGTTAAGTATGGTAGAAGGACACAACCCTGATGCACACCTTTCCTGGTTTTAGACCACACAGTATCCTCTTGTTTTGTTTGAATGACTGCTTCTGGTCTGTGTACACGTTCCACATGAGCATGATTAAGTGTTCTGGAATTTCCATTCTTCGCATTATTATCTATAGTTTGTTATGATCCACACTGTCAAATGCCTTTCATAGTCAATAAGTCAACACAAGTCAACATCTCTCTGGTATTTTCTGCTTTCAGCCAAGATCCATCTGATGTCAGCAGTGATATCCCTTGTTCCACATCCTGTTCTGAATCTAGCTTGAATTTCTGGCAGCTTCTTGTTGATGTCCTGCTGCAATTGTTTTTGAATTATCATCAGCAAAATTTTACTTGCATATGATGTTAATGATGTTGCTTGATTATTTATTTCCCCAATCTTTGTTTGGAATAGGCACAAATATGGCTGTCTTTTAGTCATTTGGCCAGGTAGCTGACTTATAAATCTCTTGGCGTAGGAGAGCACTTTCAATTTTGCTTCTTTTTTGTTGTAACATCTCATTTGTTATTCAATTCCTGGAGCCTTGTATCTCAATACTGTCTTCAGTGCAGCTTGAATTTCTTCCTCAGTACCATTGGTTATTCATCATATGCTACCTCCTGAAATGGTTGAACATTGACCAATTCTTTTTAGTACAGTGACTGTGTATTCTTCCATCTTTTGCATCGTTCAATATTTTGCCTAATATTTTTCTTTGTCTTAGTTCTCTAGTGCTACTATAATCGATACATCACAAGTGGATGGCTTTAACAAACAGAAATTTCTTGTCTCACAGTTTGGGAGGCTAGAAGTCCAAATTTAGAATGTCTGTTCTGGGGAAAGGCCCATGCCTCCTTTAAGTATCTGTAGGCCTAGCATTCCTTGGCAGTGTCCATGTATCTGGACATCGATTGTTCCCTGGACCTGGAAGCTTCAAGTGCAGGGGCCCAGGTATAAAGGTAAACACTCCACTCCTGGCTCTTCTTTCTTGGTTTTAGTAGGCCCCTCTTTGTCTGTTCACTTCTCTCTCCTTTTATTTTTGTAAGATAAAAGATGTTGTGGGCCACATTACAATCAGGTCAGGGTTGTGATAGGATTAAGGATATTGCCATCCACCCTTAATCCTTTTATTGGTGTATCACATCAGATCACATCATGGGGAATCTACACATAATGTCATAAATATAATTTACATAATCACAAAATATGTATCAACTTGGCTGGGAATCATTACCACTGGAATCATGGCTCAGCCTGTTATTGTTAGGTGCCATTGAGAAACTTCTGACTCATAGCGACCTTATGCACAACAGAATGAAACACTGCCCAGTCCATCACCACCCTCACAATCATTGCTAAACTTGAGCCAATTGCTGCTGCCACTGTGCCAGTCCTTTTAGCTGGGAGTCTTCCTCTTTTCCGCTGACCCTCCACTTTACCTAACATGATGTCCTTCTCCAGGGAGTGATCCTTCCTGATAATAAGTCTAAAGTATGAGAAACAAAGTCTGGCCATCATGACTTCTCAGGAGCATTCTGGCTGTATTTCTTCCAGCACAGATGGATGTTCACCTGGTAGTCCATAGGACTTGTAATATTCTTTTCTAACACCATAACTCAAATGCATTTATTCTTTTATGGTCTTCCTTATTCACTGTTCAACTTTAATATACATATGATGCTATTGAAAATACGAGCGTGGGTCAAAAATTATACTCACTCCAGTTATATTAAAACACCCATCCACATCCATAACCGATGACTACATTGAGCGTGCATGTGAAATGATTCTGTTAAATAGATGATAGTGGAGTATGTGGTAAATCAGCCATGGCTCTGCCTAAGAAGTAATCCACGATGGACTTGGGTTTTAAAAAGTTTATGCAAAATGGGTACCCAAACAGCTCATGGAATAGCTTAAACAGAAGTGTTTGGCAACATCAATCTTTTCTCTGTTTATCATGTTATTTATTAGTACAGTTGTTTTCATTTTCTTCACATTGAGGTGCAACCCATACTGAAGACTATGGTCTTTGATCAGCAGCACTTTCAGCAAGCAAGGTTGTATCATCTGCATATAGCAGGTGGTTAATGAGCCTTCCGCTACCCTTGATGCCATGTTCTTCATATAATCCAGCTTCTCAGATTATTTGTGCAGTTTGCAGATTGAATAAATGGTGAAAGAACAGAACCCTGGCACACAGCTTTTCTGATTTTGAACTATTCAGTGTCCCTGTCTTCTCTTCTAACAACTGCCTCTTCCTCTACATACAGGTTCTTCATGAGTAAAATTAAGTGTTCCGGAATACTCATTCTCCTCTATGTCCATAGATTGTCATAATCCACACAGTTGAAATCCACACGGTTTATTGCATAGTCAATAAAGCACAGGTAAACATCTTCCTGGTATTCTCTGCTTTCAGCCAAGAGTCATCTGACATCAACAGTGATATCTCTTACTCATGTCCTCATCTGAATCTGGCTTGAACCTCTGGCAATTCCCTTTTATTTTTATTTATTTATTTATTTTTTAATTTAAGGTTTTTATT